>NC_088230.1:2364012-2594744 GCF_036934945.1 Oncorhynchus masou masou | reverse complement strand
GGAACATTTCGACAATCACCGTATGGTTAGTGAGAAAGTCCCTATTGGAACTGTACGGTCCCTTACTAGACGTCCGAAAACATTTTAGAAATTCGGGGACGGCGTCGGGCCGAGCGGTAGGGCCAGACCTACCGGGAAGTCATCAAATGAACTTTGTCGGACATTCGGTTTTCGTTTAATAAAATAAACAAATTTTAGCCCATTTTTGCACTATGCCGGAATATCCCACAAGAGGGCATAAGCAATCATATTGCTATTGGACAAAACATCCCGAATCACGACGTGCCATATCTCGAAAACTGAAAATATTTCGAAGCCGAAACTTGGTGAGCGTAGGTTTGGCATTATGGGAAGATGGCCCCGAACAAGATGGCGTCTAGGCCTCAACGGTTTTTGAGTTATGGCCATATTTCTGGGATTAAAGGTCCAAAATGAAAATAGAGAAAAGATTTTTTCACTTCACGTCAAAGTCAAGGAGCCTCCGGTGTCAATAAAAAAAAAATCGGCCATTTATCTATCGTCATTTACGAGAAATCGTACGGTGACCAGATCGTGATGTTCAGATATACGTGTTTTTTTTTTCAACGGTTACAGATCCAGTTGCAGGGTGTTCATACGAGTATTTTTAAAATGTGCTGCGGAGCTCTGCGACATTTCTGTGATTTTCTATGATTTTCTGAAATAACACACACTCACTAAACCCTCCGTAAATAACTCAGTTCTTAATGTAAAGACTTAAAACTCAGGATTCTGTAAAGGCATACCCCAATGAGGATATGAGTTTATTTATAGCTTCCTGTGCCAACCGGAAGTGCCATAATTGGTGTCTCAGGGGCTGTTTGGAAGGGTTAAAAAAATCAGATCTGTCCAAAACTTCATATGTGTGATTAGACAACCCCCATGAACTGTAAATCAGTCATTTTTCCCAACAGATGTCAAAGAAAAGCTCTCACACACACACACAGCAAGGATGGAGTGACAAAGCGTGGTGTTTAAAGACACAGAGAGCAGGCAATGGCATAAACATAATCCCAAGGCCGTGCCGAGTCCAACGAGGTGCCCCGCTTGACCGTAGCTCGCTCGGTCTGAGCGCAGCGACCATGAGAAAAATAGGCCCACAATGAAGCCTGCACCACAATGTTATTTGATTTTGGGTGACAGCGGCGGAACCGTTAGGTTTAGAAGGACAATTCAAACACAGGACTGTTCCTAAGGTCCTCCCGATCTGTGCAAGCCTAACCTTGACTGTGTGGCATTAACCTTTCACAGTTAAAAGAAGGTGTTTACATAAAAACAGTGTGCATTGACTTCTCTCCCCATAGGAATACATTGCCTGCTCCCCTAAATACAACCTGGGGTCTTTATGGGTTATGAATGCTGTATGAACCTGTCTTCTATGACATTCCATCAGACCACTATGAGGTCTACCTGTGTCGATTCTAAGCTTCCTGGAGCAACCGGAAGTGGTTAAATTGACCCAAAAGGTATTTGGATGTACATCACCTCGAAAGGTGCCGAGGCCTCTGCATTATTCAACCCTGTGTAGATCAGTCAATTCTCAACTTAAAGACTTAAAACTCAGGATTCCCTAGGTTTCTATGTCAGTCAAGACATGTGTGTATTTATAGCTTCCTGTGCCAACCGGAAGTGCCATAATTGGTGTCTCAGGGGCTGTTTGGAAGGGTTAAAAAAACCAGATCTGTCCAAAACTTCATATGTGTGATTAGACAACCCCCATGAACTGTAAATCAGTCATTTTTCCCATAAAATTCAAAGGAAAAATAAATCACACAGATACACAACTTGGATGGAGGGACGTATTGGGGTGTGTAGAGACTGACAGTGCCTCCAATAGTTAGCTTTGTTCGAGCTAAAAAAGAACCGTCAGACCTAGAGTTCCGAAACTTTAGAATCCTGTTCTAGACCTCAGGTAGATAGTGCGTGGTGAGTTACGGCGCTCTAGGAGGTTCTCGGACCGAGAAACAGCGTCGAACATTTGCAATGACTTCAATTCATTTTGACCATTACGGAAATGGCGACATTTAGAAATGTCCCAGAGACACAAGACTAGGTGCATTGTGACCGTCTCGGCCCATAGAGACAGAACCCAACATCTCGGTCCGATAGCTCATTCAAGGACCCCGTAGCAAGGCATTGAAAAAAGTGGATTTTCAGCACCAATTAGGCTTTTACTCGGACACCAAATGACCTATCGGGCCGAAACTCGGGATTCGGGGTCGCCTCACATAGGACTACACATAATGTCCGAACTGGCCCCGCAGCTAGAAAGTAACTATGTGTTTTATGTTTTTTTAATGTTTTGTACCGAAGGCCTTGTGAATTTTGGGCCAGCTCTGAAGTATGTTATACTTGGCTCCTAAATGAGTTGGGAAGAGTGGGTTTGGTGTCAGTTTGTATCAGTTTGGTGTCAGAATGATATCAAATTGACTGATGGACGGTGACTTGCAGGTGACTCTTGTCCATTAGCAATATGTTTAAGCGGTGAGGTACCATCACCAAAAGCGACATTCTGAAATCAACCCAAACGAGCGATGGAGAGGTACCAAAATCACTGCCCAGCCATCCCTATGTCATCGGGCCAGTCAATTTGGCATTCCTGCATGATTTTTATGGCATGACAAATTGGTGATGGTGACTGCCCAGTTAACCATATGGCAAATGCACAGTGACTTTGAAAGAGTGAGAAAAATCACCAAATGGACATTCTGGAATCAACCCTAACGAGCGATGGAGAGGTACCAGAATCACTGCCAAGCCATCCCGACTTCATCGGGCCAGTCAATTTGGCATTCCTGCACAAATTTTCAATGACTTTGCAAAAGTAAGGAACATTTGCAATATGTTTTAACAGTGAGGTACCATCACCAAAAGCGACATTCTGAAATCAACCCAAACGAGCGATGGAGAGGTACCAAAATCACTGCCCAGCCATCCCTATGTCATCGGGCCAGTCAATTTGGCATTCCTGCATGATTTTTATGGCATGACAAATTGGTGATGGTGACTGCCCAGTTAACCATATGGCAAATGCACAGTGACTTTGAAAGAGTGAGAAAAATCACCAAATGGACATTCTGGAATCAACCCTAACGAGCGATGGAGAGGTACCAGAATCACTGCCAAGCCATCCCGACTTCATCGGGCCAGTCAATTTGGCATTCCTGCACAAATTTTCAATGACTTTGCAAAAGTAAGGAACATTTGCAATATGTTTTAACAGTGAGGTACCATCACCAAAAGCGACATTCTGAAATCAACCCAAACGAGCGATGGAGAGGTACCAAAATCACTGCCCAGCCATCCCTATGTCATCGGGCCAGTCAATTTGGCATTCCTGCATGATTTTTATGGCATGACAAATTGGTGATGGTGACTGCCCAGTTAACCATATGGCAAATGCACAGTGACTTTGCAAAAGTGAGAAAACATGACCAAATGGACATTCTGAAATCAACACAAACAATGGCATGACCATAGTGTCCAGACTGTGCCGAGTCCAACGAGGTGCCCCGCTTGACCGTAGCTCGCTCGGTCTGAGCGCGGCGACCATGAGAAAAATAGGCCCAATATGAAGCCTTCACCAGTACGTCATTTGATTTTGGGTGACAGCGGCGGAACCGTTAGGTTTAGAAAGACAATTCAACCACAGGACTGTTCCTAAGGTCCTCCTGATCTGTCCAAGCCTATCCTTGACCGTGTGACATTAACCCTTCACAGTCAAAAGAAGGTGTTTACATAAAAACAGTGTTCATTGACTTCTCTCCCCATAGGAATATATTGGCTGCTCCACTAAATACAACCTGGAGTCTATATGGGTTATGAATGTTGTATGAACCTGTCTTTGGTACCAGTCCATCAGACCACTATAAGGTCTACCTGTGTCGATTCTAAGCTTCCTGGACCAACCGGAAGTGGTTCAAATCGCCCTAAAAGTGTATACCCATACACTGCCTGCAATTTGATGGACATAGTGCATTGAACCCTGTGTAAATCAGTCAGTTTTCATGGTAAAGACTTAAAACTCAGGATTCTCTAATGGAATACCCCAATGAGGATGTATGTTGAGTTACAGCTTCCTGTGCCAACCGGAAGTGCCATAATTGGTGTCTCATGGGCTGTTTGGAGGGGTTAAAAAAATCAGATCTTTCCAAAACTTCATATATATGATTAGGCAACCCCCATGAACTGTAAATCAGTCATTTTTCCCATAAAAATTCAAAGGAAAACTAAATCACACAGATACACAACATGGATGGAGGGACGTATCATTGGGGTGCGTAGAGACTGACAGTGCCTCCAATAGTTAGCTTTGAATGATATCAAATTGACTGATGGACGGTGACTTGCAGGTGACTCTTGTCCATTAGCAATATGTTTAAGCGGTGAGGTACCATCACCAAAAGCGACATTCTGAAATCAACCCAAACGAGCGATGGAGAGGTACCAGAATCACTGCCAAGCCATCCCGAGTTCATCGGTTCAGTCAATTTGGCATTCCTGCATGATTTTTATAGCATGACAAATTGGTGATGGTGACTGCCCAGTTAACCATACGGCAAATGCACAGTGACTTTGCAAAAGTGAGACAACATTTGCAATATGTTTTAACAGTGAGGTACCATCACCAAAAGCGACATTCTGGAATCAACCCAAACGAGCGATGGAGAGGTACCAGAATCACTGCCCAGCCATCCCGAGTTCATCGGGCCAGTCAATTTGGCATTCCTGCATGATTTTTATGGCATGACAAATTGGTGATGGTGAATGCCCAGTTAACCATATGGCAAATGCACAGTGACTTTGCAAAAGTGAGAAAACATAAACAAATGGACATGATGAAATCAACACCACGAGTGATTGAAAGGAACAACAATCACTGCCCGGCCATCCCGAGTTCATCAGGCCAGTCAATTTTGCATTTCTGAAGGATTTTTGAGCATGTCAAATTTCTTATGACATTTGGCCCCCACAAAACATATGCCTTATGCACAAGCAAAAAAAAAAAACATTATGATAATAAAATATGACTAAAGTATGTTGATACAGTTCTTATACTTGTGTAACTGACACAAAATTCAAATTTTTTTCGAAAAACGGTCCAGAAAGCACTTTTTTAGGGGTGTGTGAAGTTTTTTATGAAATTTAATAATTTTTGACTTTTGACTTCTGACTTCCTATGAAATCATATTGCAGATGGACAAAACACATGCAATAATGCGCAAGTAAAAAAAAATAAAAAAATAATGATTATAAAATATGACTAAAGTATGTTGATACAGTTCTTATACGTGTGTAACTGACACAAAATTCGAAAAATTTTCGAAAAACGGTCCAGAAAGCACTTTTTTAGGGGTGTGTGAAGTTTTTTATGAAATTTAATAATTTTTGACTTTTGACTTCTGACTTCCTATGAAATCATATTGCAGATGGACAAAACATATGCAATGATGCGCAAGTAAAAAAATTTAAAAAATTATGATAATAAAATTGGACAAAAGTATTTTCATACAGTTCTTATACATGTGTAACTGTCAAAAAAAGCGAAAGAATTTCGAAAAACGGTCCAGAAAGCACTTTTTTAAGGGGTGATACGTTTTTTTCAAAAAATTCATTTTTTCAAAATTTGGCTTTTGGATGTTGACTTGGAGTCCAATATCAATATGAAAAACCATGGTGGAGCGCAATCGCCACCTGTTGGATTTTTGAAGTGTTACAACTGGCAATAGCCATATGGCAATGGAAGTAAACTTTGCATGAATCAACGCCGCTTTGGGTGGTATTGGCCAATGTGTACATGGTTTGTCCTATGCCAATAATTTGCCATTCATTTTTGTCCACTACGGGGGTGAATTCCCTTACACTGACTAAGGCCCTTCTCCCCCGATTGCTCAGTTAGGCCGGGCGGCCAGCCCTAGGAGGATTGTTGGTCCCTTCACTGACTAAGGCTCTTCTCCCCCGATTGCTCAGTTAGGCCGGGCGGCCAGCCCTAGGAGGAGTGTTGGTCCCTTCACTGACTAAGGCTCTTCTCCCCCGATTGCTCAGTTAGGCCGGGCGGCCAGCCCTAGGAGGAGTGTTGGTCCCTTCACTGACTAAGGCCCTTCTCCCCGATTGCTCAGTTAGGCCGGGCGGCCAGCCCTAGGAGGAGTGTTGGTCCCTTCACTGACTAAGGCCCTTCTCCCCGATTGCTCAGTTAGGCCGGGCGGCCAGCCCTAGGAGGAGTGTTGGTCCCTTCACTGACTAAGGCTCTTCTCCCCCGATTGCTCAGTTAGGCCGGGCGGCCAGCCCCTAGGAGGAGTGTTGGTCCCTTCACTGACTAAGGCCCTTCTCCCCGATTGCTTAGTTAGGCCGGGCGGCCAGCCCTAGGAGGATTGTTGGTCCCTTCACTGACTAAGGCCCTTCTCCCCGATTGCTCAGTTAGGCCGGGCGGCCAGCCCTAGGAGGAGTGTTGGTCCCTTCACTGACTAAGGCCCTTCTCCCCGATTGCTCAGTTAGGCCGGGCGGCCAGCCCTAGGAGGAGTGTTGGTCCCTTCACTGACTAAGGCTCTTCTCCCCCGATTGCTCAGTTAGGCCGGGCGGCCAGCCCTAGGAGGAGTGTTGGTCCCTTCACTGACTAAGGCTCTTCTCCCCCGATTGCTCAGTTAGGCCGGGCGGCCAGCCCTAGGAGGAGTGTTGGTCCCTTCACTGACTAAGGCCCTTCTCCCCCGATTGCTCAGTTAGGCCGGGCGGCCAGCCCTAGGAGGAGTGTTGGTCCCTTCACTGACTAAGGCTCTTCTCCCCGATTGCTCAGTTAGGCCGGGCGGCCAGCCCAGGAGGAGTGTTGGTCCCTTCACTGACTAAGGCTCTTCTCCCCCGATTGCTCAGTTAGGCCGGGCGGCCAGCCCAGGAGGAGTGTTGGTCCCTTCACTGACTAAGGCCCTTCTCCCCCGATTGCTCAGTTAGGCCGGGCGGCCAGCCCTAGGAGGAGTGTTGGTCCCTTCACTGACTAAGGCCCTTCTCCCCGATTGCTCAGTTAGGCCGGGCGGCCAGCCCTAGGAGGAGTGTTGGTCCCTTCACTGACTAAGGCTCTTCTCCCCGATTGCTCAGTTAGGCCGGGCGGCCAGCCCTAGGAGGAGTGTTGGTCCCTTCACTGACTAAGGCTCTTCTCCCCCGATTGCTCAGTTAGGCCGGGCGGCCAGCCCTAGGAGGAGTGTTGGTCCCTTCACTGACTAAGGCCCTTCTCCCCGATTGCTCAGTTAGGCCGGGCGGTCAGCCCTAGGAGGAGTGTTGGTCCCTTCACTGACTAAGGCCCTTCTCCCCCGATTGCTCAGTTAGGCCGGGCGGCCAGCCCAGGAGGAGTGTTGGTCCCTTCACTGACTAAGGCTCTTCTCCCCCGATTGCTCAGTTAGGCCGGGCGGCCAGCCCTAGGAGGAGTGTTGGTCCCTTCACTGACTAAGGCTCTTCTCCCCCGATTGCTCAGTTAGGCCGGGCGGCCAGCCCTAGGAGGAGTGTTGGTCCCTTCACTGACTAAGGCTCTTCTCCCCGATTGCTCAGTTAGGCCGGGCGGCCAGCCCTAGGAGGAGTGTTGGTCCCTTCACTGACTAAGGCCCTTCTCCCCCGATTGCTCAGTTAGGCCGGGCGGCCAGCCCTAGGAGGAGTGTTGGTCCCTTCACTGACTAAGGCTCTTCTCCCCCGATTGCTCAGTTAGGCCGGGCGGCCAGCCCTAGGAGGAGTGTTGGTCCCTTCACTGACTAAGGCTCTTCTCCCCCGATTGCTCAGTTAGGCCGGGCGGCCAGCCCCAGGAGGAGTGTTGGTCCCTTCACTGACTAAGGCTCTTCTCCCCGATTGCTCAGTTAGGCCGGGCGGCCAGCCCTAGGAGGAGTGTTGGTCCCTTCACTGACTAAGGCCCTTCTCCCCCGATTGCTCAGTTAGGCCGGGCGGCCAGCCCTAGGAGGAGTGTTGGTCCCTTCACTGACTAAGGCTCTTCTCCCCCGATTGCTCAGTTAGGCCGGGCGGCCAGCCCTAGGAGGAGTGTTGGTCCCTTCACTGACTAAGGCTCTTCTCCCCCGATTGCTCAGTTAGGCCGGGCGGCCAGCCCTAGGAGGAGTGTTGGTCCCTTCACTGACTAAGGCCCTTCTCCCCGATTGCTCAGTTAGGCCGGGCGGCCAGCCCTAGGAGGAGTGTTGGTCCCTTCACTGACTAAGGCCCTTCTCCCCGATTGCTCAGTTAGGCCGGGCGGCCAGCCCTAGGAGGATTGTTGGTCCCTTCACTGACTAAGGCCCTTCTCCCCGATTGCCCAGTTAGGCCGGGCGGCCAGCCCTAGGAGGAGTGTTGGTCCCTTCACTGACTAAGGCTCTTCTCCCCGATTGCTCAGTTAGGCCGGGCGGCCAGCCCTAGGAGGAGTGTTGGTCCCTTCACTGACTAAGGCCCTTCTCCCCCGATTGCTCAGTTAGGCCGGGCGGCCAGCCCTAGGAGGAGTGTTGGTCCCTTCACTGACTAAGGCTCTTCTCCCCCGATTGCTCAGTTAGGCCGGGCGGCCAGCCCTAGGAGGAGTGTTGGTCCCTTCACTGACTAAGGCTCTTCTCCCCCGATTGCTCAGTTAGGCCGGGCGGCCAGCCCAGGAGGAGTGTTGGTCCCTTCACTGACTAAGGCCCTTCTCCCCCGATTGCTCAGTTAGGCCGGGCGGCCAGCCCTAGGAGGAGTGTTGGTCCCTTCACTGACTAAGGCTCTTCTCCCCCGATTGCTCAGTTAGGCCGGGCGGCCAGCCCTAGGAGGAGTGTTGGTCCCTTCACTGACTAAGGCTCTTCTCCCCGATTGCTCAGTTAGGCCGGGCGGCCAGCCCTAGGAGGAGTGTTGGTCCCTTCACTGACTAAGGCCCTTCTCCCCCGATAGCTCAGTTAGGCCGGGCGGCCAGCCCAGGAGGAGTGTTGGTCCCTTCACTGACTAAGGCCCTTCTCCCCCGATTGCTCAGTTAGGCCTGGCGGCCAGCCCTAGGAGGAGTGTTGGTCCCTTCACTGACTAAGGCTCTTCTCCCCGATTGCTCAGTTAGGCCGGGCGGCCAGCCCTAGGAGGAGTGTTGGTCCCTTCACTGACTAAGGCTCTTCTCCCCGATTGCTCAGTTAGGCCGGGCGGCCAGCCCTAGGAGGAGTGTTGGTCCCTTCACTGACTAAGGCCCTTCTCCCCGATTGCTCAGTTAGGCCGGGCGGTCAGCCCTAGGAGGAGTGTTGGTCCCTTCACTGACTAAGGCCCTTCTCCCCGATTGCTCAGTTAGGCCGGGCGGCCAGCCCTAGGAGGAGTGTTGGTCCCTTCACTGACTAAGGCTCTTCTCCCCCGATTGCTCAGTTAGGCCGGGCGGCCAGCCCTAGGAGGAGTGTTGGTCCCTTCACTGACTAAGGCTCTTCCCCCGATTGCTCAGTTAGGCCGGGCGGCCAGCCCTAGGAGGAGTGTTGGTCCCTTCACTGACTAAGGCCCTTCTCCCCGATTGCTCAGTTAGGCCAGGCGGCCAGCCCTAGGAGGAGTGTTGGTCCCTTCACTGACTAAGGCTCTTCTCCCCGATTGCTCAGTTAGGCCGGGCGGCCAGCCCTAGGAGGAGTCTTGGTCCCTTCACTGACTAAGGCTCTTCTCCCCGATTGCTCAGTTAGGCCGGGCGGCCAGCCCTAGGAGGAGTGTTGGTCCCTTCACTGACTAAGGCTCTTCTCCCCGATTGCTCAGTTAGGCCGGGCGGCCAGCCCTAGGAGGAGTGTTGGTCCCTTCACTGACTAAGGCTCTTCTCCCCGATTGCTCAGTTAGGCCGGGCGGCCAGCCCTAGGAGGAGTGTTGGTCCCTTCACTGACTAAGGCCCTTCTCCCCGATTGCTCAGTTAGGCCGGGCGGCCAGCCCTAGGAGGAGTGTTGGTCCCTTCACTGACTAAGGCTCTTCTCCCCGATTGCTCAGTTAGGCCGGGCGGCCAGCCCTAGGAGGAGTGTTGGTCCCTTCACTGACTAAGGCTCTTCTTCCCCGATTGCTCAGTTAGGCCGGGCGGCCAGCCCTAGGAGGAGTGTTGGTCCCTTCACTGACTAAGGCCCTTCTCCCCCGATTGCTCAGTTAGGCCGGGCGGCCAGCCCTAGGAGGAGTGTTGGTCCCTTCACTGACTAAAGCTCTTCTCCCCGATTGCTCAGTTAGGCCGGGCGGCCAGCCCTAGGAGGAGTGTTGGTCCCTTCACTGACTAAGGCCCTTCTCCCCGATTGCTCAGTTAGGCCGGGCGGCCAGCCCTAGGAGGAGTGTTGGTCCCTTCACTGACTAAGGCCCTTCTCCCCCGATTGCTCAGTTAGGCCGGGCGGCCAGCCCTAGGAGGAGTGTTGGTCCCTTCACTGACTAAGGCTCTTCTCCCCGATTGCTCAGTTAGGCCGGGCGGCCAGCCCTAGGAGGAGTGTTGGTCCCTTCACTGACTAAGGCCCTTCTCCCCCGATTGCTCAGTTAGGCCCGGGCGGCCAGCCCTAGGAGGAGTGTTGGTCCCTTCACTGACTAAGGCCCTTCTCCCCCGATTGCTCAGTTAGGCCAGGCGGCCAGCCCTAGGAGGAGTGTTGGTCCCTTCACTGACTAAGGCTCTTCTCCCCGATTGCTCAGTTAGGCCGGGCGGCCAGCCCAGGAGGAGTCTTGGTCCCTTCACTGACTAAGGCTCTTCTCCCCGATTGCTCAGTTAGGCCGGGCGGCCAGCCCTAGGAGGAGTGTTGGTCCCTTCACTGACTAAGGCTCTTCTCCCCGATTGCTCAGTTAGGCCGGGCGGCCAGCCCTAGGAGGAGTGTTGGTCCCTTCACTGACTAAGGCCCTTCTCCCCGATTGCTCAGTTAGGCCGGGCGGCCAGCCCTAGGAGGAGTGTTGGTCCCTTCACTGACTAAGGCCCTTCTCCCCCGATTGCTCAGTTAGGCCGGGCGGCCAGCCCTAGGAGGAGTGTTGGTCCCTTCACTGACTAAGGCTCTTCTCCCCGATTGCTCAGTTAGGCCGGGCGGCCAGCCCAGGAGGAGTGTTGGTCCCTTCACTGACTAAGGCTCTTCTTCCCCGATTGCTCAGTTAGGCCGGGCGGCCAGCCCTAGGAGGAGTGTTGGTCCCTTCACTGACTAAGGCCCTTCTCCCCCGATTGCTCAGTTAGGCCGGGCGGCCAGCCCTAGGAGGAGTGTTGGTCCCTTCACTGACTAAAGCTCTTCTCCCCCGATTGCTCAGTTAGGCCGGGCGGCCAGCCCAGGAGGAGTGTTGGTCCCTTCACTGACTAAGGCCCTTCTCCCCGATTGCTCAGTTAGGCCGGGCGGCCAGCCCTAGGAGGAGTGTTGGTCCCTTCACTGACTAAGGCCCTTCTCCCCCGATTGCTCAGTTAGGCCGGGCGGCCAGCCCTAGGAGGAGTGTTGGTCCCTTCACTGACTAAGGCTCTTCTCCCCCGATTGCTCAGTTAGGCCGGGCGGCCAGCCCTAGGAGGAGTGTTGGTCCCTTCACTGACTAAGGCCCTTCTCCCCGATTGCTCAGTTAGGCCCGGGCGGCCAGCCCTAGGAGGAGTGTTGGTCCCTTCAATGACTAAGGCCCTTCTCCCCCGATTGCTCAGTTAGGCCGGGCGGCCAGCCCTAGGAGGAGTGTTGGTCCCTTCACTGACTAAGGCCCTTCTCCCCCGATTGCTCAGTTAGGCCGGGCGGCCAGCCCAGGAGGAGTGTTGGTCCCTTCAATGACTAAGGCCCTTCTCCCCCGATTGCTCAGTTAGGCCGGGCGGCCAGCCCTAGGAGGAGTGTTGGTCCCTTCACTGACTAAGGCCCTTCTCCCCCGATTGCTCAGTTAGGCCGGGCGGCCAGCCCTAGGAGGAGTGTTGGTGGTTTCAAACTTCTTCAATTTAAGAATGATGGAGGCCACTGTATTCTTGGGGACCTCCAATGCTGCATAAATTGTTAGGTACCCTTCCTCAGATCTGTGCCTCGACACAATCCTGTCTCGGAGCTCTACAGACAAATCCTTCAACCTCATGGCTCTGGCATGCACTGTCAACTGTGGGACCTTATATAGGCAGGTGTGTGTCTTTCCAAATCAATACCAAACATTTGAATTTACCACAGGTGGACTCCAATCCTGTTGTAGAAACATCTCAAGGATGATCAATGGAAGCAGGATGCACCGGAGCTCAATGTCGAGTCTCAAATCAAAGGGTCTGAAGACTTATGTAACTAAGGTTTTTCTGTTTTGTATTTGTAATACAATTGCAAAAATGTCTCTAAACCTGTTTTCACTTTGTTCATTATGTGATATTGTGTGTGGATTGATGAGGAATTGTTACTTAATCAATTTTAGAATAAGGTTGTAACATAACAGAATGTTGAAAAGGGGAAGGGGTCTGAATACTTAATGAATGCATTGTATATGGGAATTTCTGAAAGTTGGATTTGTTTTAAAATTCTTTGTGGGTCTGTGAGGGAAATATGAGTCTATAATATGGTCATACATTTGACAGGAGGTTAGGAAGTGAAGCTCAGTTTCCACCTCATTTTGTGGACAGTGTTCACAGCCTGTCTTCTCTTGAGAGCCAGGTCTGCCTACGGCGGCCTCTCTCAATAGCAAGGCTATGCTCACTGAGTCTGTACATAGTGAAAGCTTTCCTTTATTTTTGTTCAGTCACAGTGGTCAGGTATTCTGTCACTGTGTACTCCCTGTTTAGGGCCACATTGCATTCTTGTTTGCTCTGTTTTTGGCTAATTCTTTCCAATGTGTCAAGTAATTATCTTTTTTTTTCTCATGATTTGTTGGGTCTAATTGTGTTGCAGTCCTGGGTCTCTGTGGGGTATGTTTGTGTTTGTGAACAGAGCCCCAGGACCAGCTTGCTTAAGGGACTATTCTCTAGTTCAGTGGTTCCCAAACTTGTTATAGTCCCATACCGCTTCAAACATTCAACCTCCGGCTGTGTACCTCCTCTAGCACCAGGGTCAGCGCACTCTCAAATGTTGTTTTTTGCCATCATTGTAAGCCTGCCACACACACTATACAATACATTTATTAAATGTCACATTGTTCGTAATAATGATGGTCGGACCAAGGCGCAGCGTACGTAGAGTTCCACATACTTTTAATGAATAAAGTGAAACTTAAGCAAATACAATTAAGAATAAACTAACCGTGACGACAATGCAGTGCTAACAGGCAACTAAACATAAACATTATCCCATAACTCACAGGTGGAAAACATGCTACTTAAGTATGATCCCCAATTAGAGACAACGATAACAAGCTGCCTCTAATTGGGAATCATACAAATCACTAACATAGAAAATCAAACCTAGAACTCCACATAGAAAATATAAACTAGAACAGCCCCCCCAGTCATGCCCTGACCTACTCTACCATAGAAAATACAGGCTTCTAATGGTCAGGGACGTGACATTTAAACAAGAATGAGTGTGAGAATTTTGCTCTTTATTTAACCATTTTACATTTAACACCTTATTTGTCCATCGAAAATTGTGAATAACTCACCACAGGTTAATGAGAAGGGTGTGCTTGAAGGGATTAACATAACTCTGCAATGTTGGGTTGTATTGGAGAGAGTCTCAGTCTTAAATCGTTTTCCACACACAGACTGTGCCTGTTTTTAGTTTTCATGCTAGTGAGGGCCGAGAATCCACTCTCACATAGGTACATGTTTGCAAAGGGCATCAGTGTCTTAACAGCTTGATTTGCCAAGGCAGGATACTCTGAGCGCAGCCCAATCCAGAAATCTGGCAGTGGCTTCTGATTTAAATTCAATTTTCACAGAACTGCTTGTTGCATTTTCGATGAGGCTCTCTTGTACAAATATCGGTAAGTGGACTGGAGGCAGGGCATGAAATGGATAATGAATCCAGTTGTTTGTGTCGGGAAAAGTACTTCACTATATCACATTTGACATTGTCCGTAAGCTTGAATTAATTTGCACAAAAAAAAATCATACAATGATAGAAAGACCTGTGTGTCCCTGTTAATATACATGGTCGCTGCCCATATCATTGCATAGTGCAGAAAATACACGACAGGGGCCTTGCTTTAACAAAGTTAACCATTTTCACTGTAGTGTCCAAAACGTCTTTCAAGCTGTCAGGCATTCCTTTGGCAGTAAGAGCCTCTCGGTGGATGCTGCAGTGGACCCAAGTAGCGTCGGGAACAACTGCTTGCACGCGCGTTACCACTCCACTATGTCTCCCTGTCATGGCTTTTGTGCCATCAGTACAGATATCAACATGAGCAGTAGCTATGTTTGGCTACATACGGACCGTTTGTGGAATTCCCACGAGAGAGTAACAGTTAATGTGATTGGATGTTAATTATTTGACGAGGCTACCTGTATTTGACATTGTGTTGTTATTTCGCTGAACACTAGATGGTTACATTTTATTTTTGCCAGTGAAACGAGGCAATTTTATTGTATAAAAGAAAAAGCTTAATCACTTTTTTATTTGGCGTACAACGGCATTGCGCGTAGGGGGTAGGGTTTGTCATGGAAGGCTTGGGAATCAATTCCGTTTTGTTGGTTGTAGAATTTATTGGCTCTTTCGTCTGGATTTTGATCATTTGCTGGTATCGTCCTAATTCTGCTTTCTCTCTCTCTGTCTCTCTCCCCGTCCCCCTCTCTCTCTCCCTGCTAATCGGCAGATGTAGCACCAGTTTTGTGATTTTCCAGCTCATTTCCAGCAGCCACTCTTGGTTAGGGAACATGCATTACCAAACAGCTTGTTATTCAAAGTTTATTTTGCAGAAAGGCAGAGGGAGAGGTATGATGAAAATGTTCAAATGCAGCAGCCCATATGCATTGATGAGTATTTGAGGATGTGTGAACTAAATGTCAACAGTGTTTTTTTTCTGGAGGCATTAGAGCCATCCTCAATAATCAGACATGTTATTACTGTAACTACTAGCATAATATCTATATCTTGTGAGTGGGAGAACATTCAGAAAATATATTCTCTTCCCTCTTTCTTTTTCTCTCTCTCACCATCTCTCTCTCTCTCTCACCATCTCTCTCTCTCTCTCTCTCTCTCTCTCTCTCACCATCTCTCTCTCTCTCTCTCTCTCACCATCTCTCTCTCTCACCATCTCTCTCTCTCTCTCTCACCATCTCTCTCTCCATCTCTCTCTCTCTCTCTCTCTCTCACCATCTCTCTCTCTGTACAGAACGTGGTCCAGTGGTGTCCTCCGCTCTCCAGTGTGCTGCCCTCCTCTTCCCAGTTCACTGCCCCTCTGTCTGTCTGGTAAGAACTATACTGTACCTTACTATAATATACTATACTACTCCTCTACTTGATCCTACTATTCTACACTTGTCAGCTATACTCTACTTACTACTACTACTACTCGTCTCTACTCGGTCACATCACTACTACAGCTGTACTTGGGTTGTGACAAATGGACAATTGTGCTTAACGTTTAAACAGTTTTTTTTTAATTATAGTTAAACGATAAGAAAAATCATGAAATGTACAATGGAGAATAAGGGTCCTATTACGTGTGTATGACCTCTAGGACCAGGCAATTATGTGCTATCTACTGCAACCCTTTACAGACAGAACGCAGCAACAGATTATGTTCTATCTACTGCAACCCTTTACAGACAGAACACAGCAACAGATTATGTTCTATCTACTGCAACCCTTTACAGACAGAACGCAGCAACAGATTATGTGCTATCTACTGCAACCCTTTACAGACAGAACACAGCAACAGATTATGTTCTATCTACTGCAACCCTTTACAGACAGAACGCAGCAACAGATTATGTGCTATCTACTGCAACCCTTTACAGACAGAACGCAGCAACAGATTATGTGCTATCTACTGCAACCCTTTACAGACAGAACACAGCAACAGATTATGTTCTATCTACTGCAACCCTTTACAGACAGAACGCAGCAACAGATTATGTGCTATCTACTGCAACCCTTTACAGACAGAACGCAGCAACAGATTATGTGCTATCTACTGCAACCCTTTACAGACAGAACACAGCAACAGATTATGTTCTATCTACTGCAACCCTTTACAGACAGAACGCAGCAACAGATTATGTGCTATCTACTGCAACCCTTTACAGACAGAACGCAGCAACAGATTATGTGCTATCTACTGCAACCCTTTACAGACAGAACGCAGCAACAGATTATGTTCTATCTACTGCAACCCTTTACAGACAGAACACAGCAACAGATTATGTGCTATCTACTGCAACCCTTTACAGACAGAACACAGCAACAGATTATGTTCTATCTACTGCAACCCTTTACAGACAGAACACAGCAACAGATTATGTTCTATCTACTGCAACCCTTTACAGACAGAACACAGCAACAGATTATGTGCTATCTACTGCAACCCTTTACAGACAGAACACAGCAACAGATTATGTGCTATCTACTGCAACCCTTTACAGACAGAACACAGCAACAGATTATGTTCTATCTACTGCAACCCTTTACAGACAGAACGCAGCAACAGATTATGTTCTATCTACTGCAACCCTTTACAGACAGAACGCAGCAACAGATTATGTGCTATCTACTGCAACCCTTCACAGACAGAACACAGCAACAGATTATGTTCTATCTACTGCAACCCTTTACAGACAGAACACAGCAACAGATTATGTTCTATCTACTGCAACCCTTTACAGACAGAACGCAGCAACAGATTATGTGCTATCTACTGCAACCCTTTACAGACAGAACACAGCAACAGATTATGTTCTATCTACTGCAACCCTTTACAGACAGAACGCAGCAACAGATTATGTTCTATCTACTGCAACCCTTTACAGACAGAATGCAGCAACAGTAACATGTGGATAGACAACTGATAACTTGTCAGACAACTTCAACAAGTGCTGCATCAGGCCTGTACCTTTCCAGACAGAACACAGCAACAGTAACATGTGGATAGACAACTGATAACTTGTCAGACAACTTCAACAAGTGCTGCATCAGGCCTGTACCTTTCCAGACAGAACGCAGCAACAGTAACATGTGGATAGACAACTGATAACTTGTCAGACAACTTCAACAAGTGCTGCATCAGGCCTGTACCTTTCCAGACAGAACGCAGCAACAGTAACATGTGGATAGACAACTGATAACTTGTCAGACAACTTCAACAAGTGCTGCATCAGGCCTGTACCTTTCCAGACAGAACACAGCAACAGTAACATGTGGATAGACAACTGATAACTTGTCAGACAACTTCAACAAGTGCTGCATCAGGCCTGTACCTTTCCAGACAGAACGCAGCAACAGTAACATGTGGATAGACAACTGATAACTTGTCAGACAACTTCAACAAGTGCTGCATCAGGCCTGTACCTTTCCAGACAGAACGCAGCAACAGTAACATGTGGATAGACAACTGATAACTTGTCAGACAACTTCAACAAGTGCTGCATCAGGCCTGTACCTTTCCAGACAGAACGCAGCAACAGTAACATGTGGATAGACAACTGATAACTTGTCAGACAACTTCAACAAGTGCTGCATCAGGCCTGTACCTTTCCAGACAGAACGCAGCAACAGTAACATGTGGATAGACAACTGATAACTTGTCAGACAACTTCAACAAGTGCTGCATCAGGCCTGTACCTTTCCAGACAGAACGCAGCAACAGTAACATGTGGATAGACAACTGATAACTTGTCAGACAACTTCAACAAGTGCTGCATCAGGCCTGTACCTTTCCAGACAGAACACAGCAACAGTAACATGTGGATAGACAACTGATAACTTGTCAGACAACTTCAACAAGTGCTGCATCAGGCCTGTACCTTTCCAGACAGAACGCAGCAACAGTAACATGTGGATAGACAACTGATAACTTGTCAGACAACTTCAACAAGTGCTGCATCAGGCCTGTACCTTTCCAGACAGAACGCAGCAACAGTAACATGTGGATAGACATCTGATAACTTGTCAGACAACTTCAACAAGTGCTGCATCAGGCCTGTACCTTTCCAGACAGAACGCAGCAACAGTAACATGTGGATAGACAACTGATAACTTGTCAGACAACTTCAACAAGTGCTGCATCAGGCCTGTACCTTTCCAGACAGAACGCAGCAACAGTAACATGTGGATAGACAACTGATAACTTGTCAGACAACTTCAACAAGTGCTGCATCAGGCCTGTACCTTTCCAGACAGAACGCAGCAACAGTAACATGTGGATAGACAACTGATAACTTGTCAGACAACTTCAACAAGTGCTGCATCAGGCCTGTACCTTTCCAGACAGAACGCAGCAACAGTAACATGTGGATAGACAACTGATAACTTGTCAGACAACTTCAACAAGTGCTGCATCAGGCCTGTACCTTTCCAGACAGAACACAGCAACAGTAACATGTGGATAGACAACTGATAACTTGTCAGACAACTTCAACAAGTGCTGCATCAGGCCTGTACCTTTCCAGACAGAACGCAGCAACAGTAACATGTGGATAGACAACTGATAACTTGTCAGACAACTTCAACAAGTGCTGCATCAGGCCTGTACCTTTCCAGACAGAACACAGCAACAGTAACATGTGGATAGACAACTGATAACTTGTCAGACAACTTCAACAAGTGCTGCATCAGGCCTGTACCTTTCCAGACAGAACGCAGCAACAGTAACATGTGGATAGACAACTGATAACTTGTCAGACAACTTCAACAAGTGCTGCATCAGGCCTGTACCTTTCCAGACAGAACGCAGCAACAGTAACATGTGGATAGACAACTGATAACTTGTCAGACAACTTCAACAAGTGCTGCATCAGGCCTGTACCTTTCCAGACAGAACGCAGCAACAGTAACATGTGGATAGACAACTGATAACTTGTCAGACAACTTCAACAAGTGCTGCATCAGGCCTGTACCTTTCCAGACAGAACGCAGCAACAGTAACATGTGGATAGACAACTGATAACTTGTCAGACAACTTCAACAAGTGCTGCATCAGGCCTGTACCTTTCCAGACAGAACGCAGCAACAGTAACATGTGGATAGACAACTGATAACTTGTCAGACAACTTCAACAAGTGCTGCATCAGGCCTGTACCTTTCCAGACAGAACGCAGCAACAGTAACATGTGGATAGACAACTGATAACTTGTCAGACAACTTCAACAAGTGCTGCATCAGGCCTGTACCTTTCCAGACAGAACGCAGCAACAGTAACATGTGGATAGACATCTGATAACTTGTCAGACAACTTCAACAAGTGCTGCATCAGGCCTGTACCTTTCCAGACAGAACACAGCAACAGTAACATGTGGATAGACAACTGATAACTTGTCAGACAACTTCAACAAGTGCTGCATCAGGCCTGTACCTTTCCAGACAGAACACAGCAACAGTAACATGTGGATAGACAACTGATAACTTGTCAGACAACTTCAACAAGTGCTGCATCAGGCCTGTACCTTTCCAGACAGAACGCAGCAACAGTAACATGTGGATAGACAACTGATAACTTGTCAGACAACTTCAACAAGTGCTGCATCAGGCCTGTACCTTTCCAGACAGAACGCAGCAACAGTAACATGTGGATAGACAACTGATAACTTGTCAGACAACTTCAACAAGTGCTGCATCAGGCCTGTACCTTTCCAGACAGAACACAGCAACAGTAACATGTGGATAGACAACTGATAACTTGTCAGACAACTTCAACAAGTGCTGCATCAGGCCTGTACCTTTCCAGACAGAACGCAGCAACAGTAACATGTGGATAGACAACTGATAACTTGTCAGACAACTTCAACAAGTGCTGCATCAGGCCTGTACCTTTCCAGACAGAACGCAGCAACAGTAACATGTGGATAGACAACTGATAACTTGTCAGACAACTTCAACAAGTGCTGCATCAGGCCTGTACCTTTCCAGACAGAACGCAGCAACAGTAACATGTGGATAGACAACTGATAACTTGTCAGACAACTTCAACAAGTGCTGCATCAGGCCTGTACCTTTACAGACAGAACACAGCAACAGTAACATGTGGATAGACAACTGATAACTTGTCAGACAACTTCAACAAGTGCTGCATCAGGCCTGTACCTTTCCAGACAGAACACAGCAACAGTAACATGTGGATAGACAACTGATAACTTGTCAGACAACTTCAACAAGTGCTGCATCAGGCCTGTACCTTTACAGACAGAACGCAGCAACAGTAACATGTGGATAGACAACTGATAACTTGTCAGACAACTTCAACAAGTGCTGCATCAGGCCTGTACCTTTCCAGACAGAACACAGCAACAGTAACATGTGGATAGACAACTGATAACTTGTCAGACAACTTCAACAAGTGCTGCATCAGGCCTGTACCTTTCCAGACAGAACACAGCAACAGTAACATGTGGATAGACAACTGATAACTTGTCAGACAACTTCAACAAGTGCTGCATCAGGCCTGTACCTTTCCAGACAGAACACAGCAACAGTAACATGTGGATAGACAACTGATAACTTGTCAGACAACTTCAACAAGTGCTGCATCAGGCCTGTACCTTTCCAGACAGAACGCAGCAACAGTAACATGTGGATAGACAACTGATAACTTGTCAGACAACTTCAACAAGTGCTGCATCAGGCCTGTACCTTTCCAGACAGAACGCAGCAACAGTAACATGTGGATAGACAACTGATAACTTGTCAGACAACTTCAACAAGTGCTGCATCAGGCCTGTACCTTTCCAGACAGAACGCAGCAACAGTAACATGTGGATAGACAACTGATAACTTGTCAGACAACTTCAACAAGTGCTGCATCAGGCCTGTACCTTTCCAGACAGAACGCAGCAACAGTAACATGTGGATAGACAACTGATAACTTGTCAGACAACTTCAACAAGTGCTGCATCAGGCCTGTACCTTTCCAGACAGAACGCAGCAACAGTAACATGTGGATAGACAACTGATAACTTGTCAGACAACTTCAACAAGTGCTGCATCAGGCCTGTACCTTTCCAGACAGAACACAGCAACAGTAACATGTGGATAGACAACTGATAACTTGTCAGACAACTTCAACAAGTGCTGCATCAGGCCTGTACCTTTCCAGACAGTAGTATTCTGCTCCGGCGTATAATTCTCCGTTTCTTTTCTCTGACAACAATAAATGTAGCTCATTGATGTGCTGCTGTGTTGTTTTTTATCACATTTCTACTAAATGTCTTGGTATGTCACAGTATTTAACAAACATTAAAGTACATTTTTAGGAGAGAGTGGTCTGCCCGCAGGCAAACTGGCTGCGCGCAGCAGCTCAAAATGATTAGAATGACACTTCTGGTTGCTTAGTGATGGATTTTAGTCCCGCTTCATAAGTGGCATTCCTTTACAGACACGTAAAATGGCCGGTCATATCACCAGAGAAGGTTTTGTGTCGGCATTTAAAAAACGTAGTATAGCCTACCCTAACAGACAGACAAACTAACATACCATAGCCTAATGGCCACATTCCATTTAGTCTGAAAAGCGAAATACATACAGGCTACCAGTAGTCTACTGTAATTTCATGAGGCCAACATTATGTAACGAGTGCGCTGAGAGTCGGAAAGCAAGTTCAGGGAGTGAGTGTTTTAAATAAACAATGAACACGAAACACAACCAACGCACCGACATGAAAAGTCAATAACACCTGAGGAAAGAGCCAAGGGGAGTGACGGATATAGGGAAGATAATCAAGGAGGTGATGGAGTCCATGAGTGAGTGTCATGAGGCGCAAGTGAGCGAGGCGATGGTGACAGGTGTGCAAGATAATCAGCAGCCTGATGACCTACTACTGATGACCTAGTACTCCCTCCCTGACGCGTGGCTCCAGCCGCAGGACGCCGACAAAGGGGACGAATCTGGGGATCAGGAGCAGACCGGTCACCCCTGCTGAGGACCTGTCACGCCAGCTGGGGCACGGGAACTTGACAGATCGGTTGAGGCAAGGGAGCCTGGCGATCCGGCTGAGCCATGAGAACCTAACGAGCCGGTGGAAGCAGGGCAGCCTGGCGATCCGGCTGAGCCATGAGAGCCTGACGAGTCGGGGGGAAAGCCTGTAGCAGTTCCCGGACCCGATGTCATTACTCTGACACAAAAAATGTAATAAGAAAACACTCCCTGATGCTTCCCTTAGGTGTGATGTTAATCTGTAACGAGTCCGCTGAGAGTCGGGGAAGCAAGTTTAGGGAGTGAGTGTTTCAATAAATAAAATAAACAATGAACACGAAACACAAACAAAGCATTGACATGAAAACAGTGTCAAGAACACCTGAGGAAAGAGCCAAGGGGAGTGACGGATATAGGGAAGATAATCAAGGAGGTGATGGAGTCCAGGTGAGTGTTATGAGGTGCAGGTGCGCGAGATGATGGTGACAAGTGTGCGAGATAATCAGCAGACTGATGACCTTGAGGCAGTATACATGACAAATGAAGAGTAGGCTACCCCCAAGCTCGCAAGATTGAAGACATTGGTGTGATGAATAGGCTAGGATATTCTTTATTTATTAATAATAAAAAAATACATTTTACCCCCTTTTTCTCCCCAATTTTGTGATATCCAATTGCGATCTTGTCTCATCGCTGCAACTCCCCAATGGGAGAGGCAAAGTTAGAGTCTTGCATCCTAAAAAAAGGTTGACCCGCCAAGCCACGTCTCCAAGCCTCTTAACACCCGCTGGCTTAACCCAGAAGCACCAATGTGTCGGAGGAAACACCGTTCAACTGACGAACAGAGGTCAGCTTGCAGGCTCCCAGCCCACCACAAGGAGTCACTAGAGCGCAATGAGCTAAGTAAAGCCCCTGGCCAAAGACCGCTGCGCCACTCGGATGGCCCTAGGCTAGAATATTCTACACACAACAGACAGAAGACTAAACACTCACTTGCATCATTAGCAGACAGAGCAGGCAGGAAAGTGTGAGGGAGCGAGAGGCAGAAGTAGAAGCGTGCTCATATGTTTGGTAATTTGCATCTCGCAATATCTTGTCTTGCATGCCTTGCAAATTCACCAAGTAGCCTAAAGTTTGCCTCTTCCGCTCTGGTTTTACTTGAATTACACAACTTCCCCATGCCTTAATAGCCTATCGGTTATAACAAGGAAAATAACATGTTTTGTGATAAGTGAACTGTTTTTGGTTAGGGATCCCAACTTCGTTTAAACGTTTTAATGTTTCACAACGTTTTAATGTTCACACCCCTAAGCTATACTGACTTACTACTTCAAAATTAGTACTTTAGAGGTTAGAGATCCACGAGATGTTTCAAGTAAACTGCCATTTGTGATACCAATAATTATTTCTAAATATCTACTCATCTTCAGAAATAGAAGTATTTGGTGAATGGAGAGAAAGACTTTGGGGATGGAAGAAACCAAACATGAGGCCTACCAGTAGTGTTGTGTTCGAGACCACCTAAAGCGAGACCGATCCAAGATTGGGGGGGACAAGGGGTTCGAGACAGATTCAAGACCGAAACCAGAAATATGTGATTCCAATTCAAGAACACGATTGCAATTTAGTCAAATCAGCACCAAGATTTCAAAATGTCCAGTATTTCTGTGCTCATATTTCAGAACAACATATGGATTATTTAGACATTCTAAATAGTGAAAAAATGCATGCTGAGGGAAAATAGAGCCACTCTACAAATGTGACCGATTGGCTCAATTTGGTCTTATGTAGCAAAATTTGAAATTGTGTTTTTTACATTGGATAAAAGTAAAGACACAGAGCTAGAAAATGGTGTATCCTACACTAGAGTTGAGGAACAATGGGAAAGTCATTCTGCTTTGGAAGTTGATAAACTTGTAACCTCATTTTTGAGAAAATGGCCCTTGTTTTTGTAAACCTAAAGAGCTCTTCTTTGTCTACACCCATTCAGCATCGTTCACACCCTCTTAAGCCTTAACCCCACCCATCCCTTTCAGGACTCACATGAGGCCATGTACTAAACAACCAAAGATTTCAAGACTCAACGCTGGTTTATACTACGGGTGTGTTCGTAAATTCAATCTGGAGTACCAGAGTGCGCTCTGGATGTTCATAAACTCAGAACATTGTCAGAATGTCTGTTCATGAAACTCAGAGCGTTTCACTCTCTGAGTGTTAAGAGTGCACTCTGGACGCTCTGGTCGAGGAGTAGGGTTGATCCGAGCATTCTCATCTAACAACAGCAGTCAAGCACCCAAACTAACATTGGCTAGCTTGCTAGCTACTTCCAGACACAAAAGGGAGAATAGATCACTCTGACCATTTTACTCAACCTAGCTGAGCTGGTTAGGTTGTTTTTATGTTATCCAGAGCGTTGGTGAATGAAACTGTGCTACTGGCAACAATTTAATTACACTTTTTTGCTGACATTTACTGACACCGGCCATATTCAACAGGTGTTGAGCGTTTGTAAATTTGCCAGTTATTCTGCGCTCTGGCACACTCAGAGGAGAGTGCTCTGAAATCGGAGTAGAGTACGAATTTACCAGCTACGTCTATCGATAGTTGTCGCAGTGTCATCATAAAACATTCTATTGAAATGGTTACTTGCATAGTGGAGTCTTTTGTTTAGCCATGTAGCTAGCTAGCTAGCTAGCTAAACAATGAACCATAATCCCAACTCATAACGTTACTACCCTGCATGAATCTGCATGTAGCTATCCAACTAGGTTCAATGTTAGTTAGCTAGCCAACATTAGGCTATGACTAGCAATGCAAATAGTTCTGAGATATGAATAATATTACTAAACAGATCATACACGTAGCGTTAGCTAGCGAGCCAGCCAGCTAACGTTAGCTAGCCTACAGTACACTTTGACTTGACAACTACTTTCTGACGCTTCTCACTCTCTGTCACGGATGCCATGGTTGCCTTTAGTTTGAATGTATAAAACACCTGTGTCCGGATTACAACAGCCTTCTGTGTGTTCGCTTTTCGACTCCCTCTGCATATTTGCAATCAAACGCCAGAACATTCTCTATCTCCTTAGCTATCAAATCAAATCAAATCAAATCAAATTTATTTATATAGCCCTTCGTACATCAGCTGATATCTCAAAGTGCTGTACAGAAACCCAGCCTAAAACCCCAAACAGCAAGCAATGCAGGTGTAGAAGCACGGTGGCTAGGAAAAACTCCCTAGAAAAGCCAAAACCTAGGAAGAAACCTAGAGAGGAACCAGGCTATGTGGGGTGGCCAGTCCTCTTCTGGCTGTGCCGGGTAGAGATTATAACAGAACATGGCCAAGATGTTCAAATGTTCATAAATGACCAGCATGGTCGAATAATAATAAGGCAGAACAGTTGAAACTGGAGCAGCAGCACGGCCAGGTGGACTGGGGACAGCAAGGAGTCATCATGTCAAGTAGTCCTGGGGCATGGTCCTAGGGCCGCGGTTCAGTTGAAACTGGAGCAGCAGCACGGCCAGGTGGACTGGGGACAGCAAGGAGTCATCATGTCAGGTAGTCCTGGGGCATGGTCCTAGGGCTCAGGTCCTCCGAGAGAGAGAAGGAGAGAATTAGAGAACGCACATTTAGATTCACACAGGACACCGAATTGGACAGGAGAAGTACTCCAGATATAACAAACTGACCCCAGCCCCCGACACATAAACTACTGCAGCATAAATACTGAAGGCTGAGACAGGAGGGGTCAGGAGACACTGTGGCCCCACCCGAGGACACCCCGGACAGGGCCAAACAGGAAGGATATAACCCCACCCACTATGCCAAAGCACAGCCCCCACACCACTGGAGGGATATCTTCAACCACCAACTTACCATCCTGAGACAAAGCTGAGTATAGCCCGCAAAGATCTCCGCCACGGCACAACCCAAGGGGGGGCGCCAACCCAGACAGGATGACCACATCAGTGAATCAACCCACTCAGGTGACGCACCCCCTCAGGGACGGCATGAGAGAGCCCCAGCAAGCCAGTGACTCAGCCCCTGTAATAGGGTTAGAGGCAGAGAATCCCAGTGGAAAGAGGGGAACCGGCCAGGCAGAGACAGCAAGGGTGGTTCGTTGCTCCAGAGCCTTTCCGTTCACCTTCCCACTCCTGGGCCAGACTACACTCAATCATATGACCCACTGAAGAGATGAGTCTTCAGTAAAGACTTAAAGGTTGAGACCGAGTTTGCGTCTCTGACATGGGTAGGCAGACCGTTCCATAAAAATGGAGCTCTATAGGAGAAAGCCCTGCCTCCAGCTGTTTGCTTAGAAATTCTAGGGACAATTAGGAGGCCTGCGTCTTGTGACCGTAGCGTACGTGTAGGTATGTACGGCAGGACCAAATCAGAGAGATAGGTAGGAGCAAGCCCATGCAATGCTTTGTAGGTTAGCAGTAAAACCTTGAAATCAGCCCTTGCTTTGACAGGAAGCCAGTGTAGGGAGGCTAGCACTGGAGTAATATGATCAAATTTTTGGTTCTAGTCAGGATTCTAGCAGCCGTATTTAGCACTAACTGAAGTTTATTTAGTGCTTTATCCGGGTAGCCGGAAAGTAGAGCATTGCAGTAGTCTAACCTAGAAGTGACAAAAGCATGGATTAATTTTTCTGCATCATTTTTGGACAGAAAGTTTCTGATTTTTGCAATGTTACGTAGATGGAAAAAGCTGTCCTTGAAATGGTCTTGATATGTTCTTCAAAAGAGAGATCAGGGTCCAGAGTAACGCCGAGGTCCTTCACAGTTTTATTTGAGATGACTGTACAACCATTAAGATTAATTGTCAGATTCAACAGAAGATCTCTTTGTTTCTTGGGACCTAGAACAAGCATCTCTGTTTTATCCGAGTTTAAAAGTAGAAAGTTTGCTGCCATCCACTTCCTTATGTCTGAAACACATGCTTCTAGCGAGGGCAATTTTGGGGCTTCACCATGTTTCATTGAAATGTACAGCTGTGTATCATCCGCATAGCAGTGAAAGTTAACATTATGTTTTCGAATAACATCCCCAAGAGGTAAAATATATAGTGAAAACAACAGCGGTCCTAAAACGGAACCTTGAGGAACACCGAAATTTACAGTTGATTTGTCAGAGGACAAACCATCCACAGAGACAAACTGATATCTTTCCGACAGATAAGATCTAAACCAGGCCAGAACTTGACCGTGTAGACCAATTTGGGTTTCCAATCTCTCCAAAAGAATGTGGTGATCGATGGTATCAAAAGCAGCACTAAGGTCTAGGAGCACGAGGACAGATGCAGAGCCTCGGTCCGATGCCATTAAAATGTCATTTACCACCTTCACAAGTGCCGTCTCAGTGCTATGATGGGGTCTAAAACCAGACTGAAGCATTTCATATACATTGTTTGTCTTCAGGAAGGCAGTGAGTTGCTGAGCAACAGCCTTTTCTAAGATTTTTGAGAGGAATGGAAGATTCGATATAGGCCGATAGTTTTTTATATTTTCTGGGTCAAGGTTTGGCTTTTTCAAGAGAGGCTTTATTACTGCCACTTTTAGTGAGTTTGGTACACATCCGGTGGATAGAGAGCCGTTTATTATGTTCAACATAGGAGGGCCAAGCACAGGAAGCAGCTCTTTCAGTAGTTTAGTTGGAATAGGGTCCAGTAAGCAGCTTGAAGGTTTAGAGGCCATGATTATTTTCATCATTGTGTCAAGAGATATAGTACTAAAACACTTGAGCGTCTCTCTTGATCCTAGGTCCACGCAGAGTTGTGCAGACTCAGGACAACTGAGCTTTGAAGGAATACGCAGATTTAAGGAGGAGTCTGTAATTTGCTTTCTAATAATCATAATTTTTTCCTCAAAGAAGTTCATGAATTTATCACTGCTAAAGTGAAAGTCATCCTCTCTTGGGGAATGCTGCTTTTTAGTTAGCTTTGCGACCGTATCAAAAAGGAATTTTGGATTGTTCTTATTGTCCTCAATTAAGTTAGAAAAATAGGATGATCGAGCAGCAGTAAGGGCTCTTCGGTACTGCACGGTACTGTCTTTCCAAGCTAGACGGAAGACTTCCAGTTTGGTGTGGCGCCATTTCCGTTCCAATTTTCTGGAAGCTTGCTTCAGAGCTCGGGTATTTTCTGTGTACCAGGGAGCTAGTTTCTTATGAGAAATGTTTTTAGTTTTTAGGGGTGCAACTGCATCTAGGGTATTGCGCAAGGTTAAATTGAGTTCCTCAGTTAGGTGGTTAACTGATTTTTGTCCTCTGGTGTCATTGGGTAGACAGAGGGAATCTGGAAGGACATCAAGGAATCTTTGTGTTGTCTGTGAATTTATAGCACGACTTTTGATGTTCCTTGGTTGGGGTCTGAGCAGATTATTTGTTGCAATTGCAAACGTAATAAAATGGTGGTCCGATAGTCCTGGATTATGAGGAAAAACATTAAGATCCACAACATTTATTCCATGGGACAAAACTAGGTCCAGCGTATGACTGTGACAGTGAGTGGGTCCAGAGACATGTTGGACAAAACCCACTGAGTCGATGATGGCTCCGAAAGCCTTTTGGAGTGGGTCTGTGGACTTTTCCATGTGAATATTAAAGTCACCAAAGATTAGAATATTATCTGCTATGACTACAAGGTCCGATAGGAATTCAGGGAACTCAGTGAGGAACGCTGTATATGACCCAGGAGGCCTGTAAACAGTAGCTATAAAAAGTGATTGAGTAGGCTGCATAGATTTCATGACTAGAAGCTCAAAAGACGAAAACGTCATTTTTTTTTTGTAAATTGCAATTTGCTATCGTAAATGTTAGCAACACCTCCGCCTTTGCGGGATGCACGGGGATATGGTCACTAGTGTAGCCAGGAGGTGAGGCCTCATTTAACACAGTAAATTCATCAGGCTTAAGCCATGTTTCAGTCAGGCCAATCACATCAAGATTATGATCAGTGATTAGTTCATTGACTATAATTGCCTTTGAAGTAAGGGATCTAACATTAAGTAGCCCTATTTTGAGATGTGAGGTATCATGATCTCTTTCAATAATGACAGGAATG
Source organism: Oncorhynchus masou masou (assembly GCF_036934945.1). Classification (NCBI taxonomy): domain Eukaryota; kingdom Metazoa; phylum Chordata; class Actinopteri; order Salmoniformes; family Salmonidae; genus Oncorhynchus; species Oncorhynchus masou. The sequence goes on along the minus strand of NC_088230.1, from coordinate 2,565,806 downwards.
GAGGTGGTCTTTATCCTAGTGAGATTGCTAAGGCGAACACCGCCATGTTTAGTTTTGCGCAACCTAGGTCGAGGCACAGACACGGTCTCAATGGTGATAGCTGAGCTGACTACACTGACTATGCTAGTGGCAGACTCCACTATGCTGGCAGGCTGGCTAACAGCCTGCTGCCTGGCCTGCACCCTATTTCATTGTGGAGCTAGAGGAGTTAGAGCCCTGTCTATGTTGGTAGATAAGATGAGAGCACCCCTCCAGCTAGGATGGAGTCCGTCACTCCTCAGCAGGTCAGGCTTGGTCCTGTTTGTGGGTGAGTCCCAAAAAGAGGGCCAATTATCTACAAATTCTAACTTTTCGGAGGGGCAGAAAACAGTTTTCAACCAGCGATTGAGTTGTGAGACTCTGCTGTAGAGCTCATCACTCCCCCTAACTGGGAGGGGGCCAGAGACAATTACTCGATGCCGACACATCTTTCTAGCTGATTTACACGCAGAAGCTATGTTGCGCTTGGTGATCTCTGACTGTTTCATCCTAACATCGTTGGTGCCGACGTGGATAACAATATCTCTATACTCTCTACACTCGCCAGTTTTAGCTTTAGCCAGCACCATCTTCAGATTAGCCTTAACGTCGGTAGCCCTGCCCCCGGTAAACAATGTATGATCGCTGGATGATTCGTTTTAAGTCTAATACTGCGGGTAATGGAGTCGCCAATGACTAGAGTTTTCAATTTGTCAGAGCTAATGGTGGGAAGCTTCGGCGTCTCAGACCCCGTAACGGGAGGAGTATAGACCAGAGAAGGCTCGGCCTCTGACTCCGACTCGCTACTTAATGGGGAAAACCGGTTGAAAGTTTCTGTCGGCTGAATGAGCGACACCGGTTGAGCGTTCCTACAGCATTTCCTTCCAGAAACCGTGAGAAAGTTGTCCGGCTGCGGGGACTGTGCCAGGGGATTTATACTACTATCTGTACTTGCTGGTGGCACAGACGCTGTTTCATCCTTTCCTACACTGAAATTACCCTTGCCTAACGATTGCGTCTGAAGCCGGGCTTGTAGCACAGCTATCCTCGCCGTAAGGCGAGTACAGCGACTGCAATTAGAAGGCATCATGTTAATGTTACTACTTAGCTTCGGGTGTTGGAGGTCTCGTACAATAGGCTTTACTCCCCAGCTGCAAAATATGGTGCCTGATGTAGTCTATCATACTTTAATTCCACCGGGCATTCCACTAGTTTAAAAACTCGGTCCTCAAGAAAGGTCGAGAGCAACACTTTCGCAGTTCTATTACGTGATATCTTTCAAAAAATCTGAGTTCGAAAAGATTACCTACACATACTGACTGACTATCTCATATTATAGACAGAAGCGTGCTACATGGCAGACTAATCCGAACTCATCTCTCAGCATGTTCAACCCATCCATTATCTCAGACAATCATGGCTAGCGGGAAGGTTCCTGACTTTTTCCGTGGCCAAATAACTCTCCTGTGAAGTAGTGCACGACATAGGCCTAGTTTCCTGAAACGAGTCACAAATTATTACTAACCCAAACACAGTGGGGAACAAGGGGCCTTCTACATCTTCAGAGTAGGGCTAAGGATTTATAAAACAATGATTATAGTAATATAATAATGATAGCAATATAATTATTTTAAATGATGTTCTGACTTAATCTGTTTTGCTGGATGCATATTTCAACAGAGTTCAAGTAAAGGTCAAGCAAATCATAGAGAAAGCAGACTGTATTGCAATCCTCTCTGATGGGTGGTCAAATGTTCATGGGCAAGGAATAACTAACTACAAAATCTCCACCACTCAACCAGTATTCTGTAAGAGCACAGACACAAGAGACAACAGGCACACCGGTCTCTACATTGCAGATGAGCTGAAGGCAGTCATCAATGACCTTGGACCACAGAAGGTATTTGCACTGGTGACAGACACTGCTGCGAACATGAAGGCTGCTTGGTCTAAGGTCCTACCCTCACATCCCACCCATTGGCTGTGCTGCTCATGTATTGAATCTGCTCCCCAAGGACATCATGGCACTGAAAAAATGGATACACTCTACATGAGAGCCAAGGAAATGGTTAGGTATGTGAAGGGTCATCAAGTTATAGCAGCAATCTACCTCACCAAGCAAAGTGAGAAGAATAAGAGCACCACATTGATCTCCCCAGCAACAAATGGTTGTTGGGGTGGTGTTGTCATCATGTTTGACTGTCTCCTGGAGGGGAAGGAGTCTCCAAGAAATGGCCATGTCACAGTCTGCCGATATGGACAGCCCCATCAAGAGGATCCTCCTGGATGATGTATTTTTCAGCAGCCTGAAACTCCTAAAACCTATTGCAGGAGCCATTGCACGGATTGAGGGAGACAATGCTATCCTGTCTGATGTTCAGACTCTGCTTGCAGATGTAAGAGAATAAATCTGTACTGCCCTGCCAACTCCACGGTTGCTTCAAGCAGAGGAAACTACAGTTCTGAAATACATCATAAAGCGTGAAGACTTCTGCCTGAAGCTCATACACACCGTAGCGTACATGTTGGACCCCAAGTATGCTGGAAAGGGCATCCTGTCTGGTGCAGAGATCAACAAGGCCTATGGTGTCATCACTACTGTGTCTCGCCACCTTGGTCTGGATGAGGACAAGGTTCTTGGCAGTCTGGCGAAGTACACATCCAAGCAAGGGCTTTGGGGTGGAGATGCAATATGGCAAGATATATGCTAACTGGATAACAGTCGTTCAAGTTCTTGGTAACTAACCAAATGAGTCCTGCATCAATAGTTGTGTATAGCCACTGAAAAACAATATGAGGGGAAAAAGTCAATCACTCACCCACTCTTCTAATGGCATGGCATGGCGTCCTCCTAGCTAATGCTAGGCTCTGTATTTTTTGCTTTCTACAATAGATACGCTAGCCTATTAGCCACGTTATGAATGATTTGGGGTCATTGCCCTTGTTAGTTTGATTGTATTGACATTTCCAGCATTAGTTACATTTGTCCGTTTTTGTCCAGAATATTGAGTCATTGAAACTGAACCAGTGCATCCTGAATGGAGGCAGCAACAATGTACCAGGCCAGCTGGGATTTACAACCTGATAGCAATATGTCTTGGACTGCCAGTGCATCCTGAATGGAGGCAGCAACAATGTACCAGGCCAGCTGTGATTTACAACCTGATAGCAATATGTGTTGGACTGCCAGTGCATCCTGAATGGAGGCAGCAACAATGTACCAGGCCAGCTGTGATTTACAACCTGATAGCAATATGTGTTGGACTGCCAGTGCATCCTGAATGGAGGCAGCAAACAATGTACCAGGTCAGCTGTGATTTACAACCTGATAGCAATATGTCTTGGACTGCCAGTGCATCCTGAATGGAGGCAGCAACAATGTACCAGGCCAGCTGTGATTTACAACCTGATAGCAATATGTGTTGGACTGCCAGTGCATCCTGAATGGAGGCAGCAAACAATGTACCAGGCCAGCTGTGATTTACAACCTGATAGCAATATGTGTTGGACTGCCAGTGCATCCTGAATGGAGGCAGCAACAATGTACCAGGCCAGCTGTGATTTACAACCTGATAGCAATATGTCTTGGACTGCCAGTGCATCCTGAATGGAGGCAGCAAACAATGTACCAGGCCAGCTGTGATTTACAACCTGATAGCAATATGTGTTGGACTGCCAGTGCATCCTGAATGGAGGCAGCAACAATGTACCAGGCCAGCTGGGATTTACAACCTGATAGCAATATGTCTTGGACTGCCAGTGCATCCTGAATGGAGGCAGCAACAATGTACCAGGCCAGCTGGGATTTACAACCTGATAGCAATATGTCTTGGACTGCCAGTGCATCCTGAATGGAGGCAGCAACAATGTACCAGGCCAGCTGGGATTTACAACCTGATAGCAATATGTGTTGGACTGCCAGTGCATCCTGAATGGAGGCAGCAACAATGTACCAGGCCAGCTGGGATTTACAACCTGATAGCAATATGTCTTGGACTGCCAGTGCATCCTGAATGGAGGCAGCAACAATGTACCAGGCCAGCTGGGATTTACAACCTGATAGCAATATGTGTTGGACTGCCAGTGCATCCTGAATGGAGGCAGCAACAATGTACCAGGCCAGCTGGGATTTACAACCTGATAGCAATATGTGTTGGACTGCCAGTGCATCCTGAATGGAGGCAGCAACAATGTACCAGGCCAGCTGGGATTTACAACCTCATAGCAATATGTGTTGGACTGCCAGTGCATCCTGAATGGAGGCAGCAACAATGTACCAGGCCAGCTGGGATTTACAACCTGATAGCAATATGTCTTGGACTGCCAGTGCATCCTGAATGGAGGCAGCAACAATGTACCAGGCCAGCTGTGATTTACAACCTGATAGCAATATGTCTTGGACTGCCAGTGCATCCTGAATGGAGGCAGCAACAATGTACCAGGCCAGCTGTGATTTACAACCTCATAGCAATATGTGTTGGACTGCCAGTGCATCCTGAATGGAGGCAGCAACAATGTACCAGGCCAGCTGTGATTTACAACCTGATAGCAATATGTCTTGGACTGCCAGTGCATCCTGAATGGAGGCAGCAACAATGTACCAGGCCAGCTGGGATTTACAACCTGATAGCAATATGTACCAGGCCAGCTGGGATTTACAACCTGATAGCAATATGTGTTGGACTGCCAGTGCATCCTGAATGGAGGCAGCAACAATGTACCAGGCCAGCTGTGATTTACAACCTGATAGCAATATGTACCAGGCCAGCTGGGATTTACAACCTGATAGCAATATGTGTTGGACTGCCAGTGCATCCTGAATGGAGGCAGCAACAATGTACCAGGCCAGCTGGGATTTACAACCTGATAGCAATATGTGTTGGACTGCCAGTGCATCCTGAATGGAGGCAGCAACAATGTACCAGGCCAGCTGTGATTTACAACCTGATAGCAATATGTACCAGGCCAGCTGGGATTTACAACCTGATAGCAATATGTGTTGGACTGCCAGTGCATCCTGAATGGAGGCAGCAACAATGTACCAGGCCAGCTGTGATTTACAACCTGATAGCAATATGTACCAGGCCAGCTGGGATTTACAACCTGATAGCAATATGTGTTGGACTGCCAGTGCATCCTGAATGGAGGCAGCAACAATGTACCAGGCCAGCTGTGATTTACAACCTGATAGCAATATGTGTTGGACTGCCAGTGCATCCTGAATGGAGGCAGCAACAATGTACCAGGCCAGCTGGGATTTACAACCTGATAGCAATATGTGTTGGACTACCAGTGCATCCTGAATGGAGGCAGCAAACAATGTACCAGGCCAGCTGTGATTTACAACCTGATAGCAATATGTGTTGGACTGCCAGTGCATCCTGAATGGAGGCAGCAACAATGTACCAGGCCAGCTGGGATTTACAACCTGATAGCAATATGTGTTGGACTACCAGTGCATCCTGAATGGAGGCAGCAACAATGTACCAGGCCAGCTGGGATTTACAACCTGATAGCAATATGTGTTGGACTGCCAGTGCATCCTGAATGGAGGCAGCAACAATGTACCAGGCCAGCTGTGATTTACAACCTGATAGCAATATGTACCAGGCCAGCTGGGATTTACAACCTGATAGCAATATGTACCAGGCCAGCTGTGATTTACAACCTGATAGCAACAATGTACCAGGCCAGCTGTGATTTACAACCTGATAGCAATATGTGTTGGACTGCCAGTGCATCCTGAATGGAGGCAGCAACAATGTACCAGGCCAGCTGTGATTTACAACCTGATAGCAATATGTGTTGGACTGCCAGTGCATCCTGAATGGAGGCAGCAACAATGTACCAGGCCAGCTGTGATTTACAACCTGATAGCAATATGTGTTGGACTGCCAGTGCATCCTGAATGGAGGCAGCAACAATGTACCAGGCCAGCTGTGATTTACAACCTGATAGCAATATGTGTTGGACTGCCAGTGCATCCTGAATGGAGGCAGCAACAATGTACCAGGCCAGCTGTGATTTACAACCTGATAGCAATATGTGTTGGACTGCCAGTGCATCCTGAATGGAGGCAGCAACAATGTACCAGGCCAGCTGTGATTTACAACCTGATAGCAATATGTGTTGGACTGCCAGTGCATCCTGAATGGAAGCAGCAAACAATGTACCAGGCCAGCTGTGATTTACAACCTGATAGCAATATGTGTTGGACTGCCAGTGCATCCTGAATGGAGGCAGCAACAATGTACCAGGCCAGCTGGGATTTACAACCTGATAGCAATATGTCTTGGACTGCCAGTGCATCCTGAATGGAGGCAGCAACAATGTACCAGGCCAGCTGGGATTTACAACCTGATAGCAATATGTACCAGGCCAGCTGGGATTTACAACCTGATAGCAATATGTGTTGGACTGCCAGTGCATCCTGAATGGAGGCAGTAAACAATGTACCAGGCCAGCTGTGATTTACAACCTGATAGCAATATGTCTTGGACTACCAGTGCATCCTGAATGGAGGCAGCAACAATGTACCAGGCCAGCTGTGATTTACAACCTGATAGCAATATGTGTTGGACTGCCAGTGCATCCTGAATGGAGGCAGCAACAATGTACCAGGCCAGCTGTGATTTACCACCTGATAGCAATATGTCTTGGACTGCCAGTGCATCCTGAATGGAGGCAGTAAACAATGTACCAGGCCAGCTGTGATTTACAACCTGATAGCAATATGTCTTGGACTGCCAGTGCATCCTGAATGGAGGCAGCAAACAATGTACCAGGCCAGCTGTGATTTACAACCTGATAGCAATATGTCTTGGACTGCCAGTGCATCCTGAATGGAGGCAGCAACAATGTACCAGGCCAGCTGTGATTTACAACCTGATAGCAATATGTGTTGGACTGCCAGTGCATCCTGAATGGAGGCAGCAAACAATGTACCAGGCCAGCTGTGATTTACAACCTGATAGCAATATGTCTTGGACTGCCAGTGCATCCTGAATGGAGGCAGCAACAACGTACCAGGCCAGCTGTGATTTACAACCTGATAGCAATATGTGTTGGACTGCCAGTGCATCCTGAATGGAGGCAGCAAACAATGTACCAGGCCAGCTGTGATTTACAACCTGATAGCAATATGTCTTGGACTGCCAGTGCATCCTGAATGGAGGCAGCAACAACGTACCAGGCCAGCTGTGATTTACAACCTGATAGCAATATGTGTTAGACTGCCAGTGCATCCTGAATGGAGGCAGCAACAATGTACCAGGCCAGCTGTGATTTACCACCTGATAGCAATATGTGTTGGACTGCCAGTGCATCCTGAATGGAGGCAGCAACAATGTACCAGGCCAGCTGTGATTTACCACCTGATAGCAATATGTGTTGGACTGCCAGTGCATCCTGAATGGAGGCAGCAACAATGTACCAGGCCAGCTGTGATTTACAACCTGATAGCAATATGTGTTGGACTGCCAGTGCATCCTGAATGGAGGCAGCAAACAATGTACCAGACCAGCTGTGATTTACAACCTGATAGCAATATGTGTTGGACTGCCAGTGCATCCTGAATGGAGGCAGCAACAATGTACCAGGCCAGCTGTGATTTACAACCTGATAGCAATATGTACCAGGCCAGCTGTGATTTACAACCTGATAGCAATATGTGTTGGACTGCCAGTGCATCCTGAATGGAGGCAGCAACAATGTACCAGGCCAGCTGTGATTTACAACCTGATAGCAATATGTGTTGGACTGCCAGTGCATCCTGAATGGAGGCAGCAACAATGTACCAGGCCAGCTGTGATTTACAACCTGATAGCAATATGTGTTGGACTGCCAGTGCATCCTGAATGGAGGCAGCAACAATGTACCAGGCCAGCTGTGATTTACAACCTGATAGCAATATGTGTTGGACTGCCAGTGCATCCTGAATGGAGGCAGCAACAATGTACCAGGCCAGCTGTGATTTACAACCTGATAGCAATATGTGTTGGACTGCCAGTGCATCCTGAATGGAGGCAGTAAACAATGTACCAGGCCAGCTGGGATTTACAACCTGATAGCAATATGTCTTGGACTGCCAGTGCATCCTGAATGGAGGCAGCAACAATGTACCAGGCCAGCTGTGATTTACAACCTGATAGCAATATGTGTTGGACTGCCAGTGCATCCTGAATGGAGGCAGCAACAATGTACCAGGCCAGCTGGGATTTACAACCTGATAGCAATATGTGTTGGACTGCCAGTGCATCCTGAATGGAGGCAGTAAACAATGTACCAGGCCAGCTGTGATTTACAACCTGATAGCAATATGTGTTGGACTGCCAGTGCATCCTGAATGGAGGCAGCAACAATGTACCAGGCCAGCTGTGATTTACAACCTGATAGCAATATGTGTTGGACTGCCAGTGCATCCTGAATGGAGGCAGCAACAATGTACCAGGCCAGCTGGGATTTACAACCTGATAGCAATATGTGTTGGACTGCCAGTGCATCCTGAATGGAGGCAGTAAACAATGTACCAGGCCAGCTGTGATTTACAACCTGATAGCAATATGTGTTGGACTGCCAGTGCATCCTGAATGGAGGCAGCAACAATGTACCAGGTCAGCTGTGATTTACAACCTGATAGCAATATGTGTTGGACTGCCAGTGCATCCTGAATGGAGGCAGCAAACAATGTACCAGGCCAGCTGTGATTTACAACCTGATAGCAATATGTGTTGGACTGCCAGTGCATCCTGAATGGAGGCAGCAGACAATGTACCAGACCAGCTGGGATTTACAACCTGATAGCAATATGTGTTGGACTGCCAGTGCATCCTGAATGGAGGCAGCAACAATGTACCAGGCCAGCTGGGATTTACAACCTGATAGCAATATGTCTTGGACTGCCAGTGCATCCTGAATGGAGGCAGCAACAATGTACCAGGCCAGCTGTGATTTACAACCTGATAGCAATATGTGTTGGACTGCCAGTGCATCCTGAATGGAGGCAGCAACAATGTACCAGGCCAGCTGGGATTTACAACCTGATAGCAATATGTGTTGGACTGCCAGTGCATCCTGAATGGAGGCAGCAACAATGTACCAGGCCAGCTGGGATTTACAACCTGATAGCAATATGTGTTGGACTGCCAGTGCATCCTGAATGGAGGCAGCAACAATGTACCAGACCAGCTGTGATTTACAACCTGATAGCAATATGTCTTGGACTGCCAGTGCATCCTGAATGGAGGCAGCAACAATGTACCAGGCCAGCTGGGATTTACAACCTGATAGCAATATGTGTTGGACTGCCAGTGCATCCTGAATGGAGGCAGCAACAATGTACCAGGCCAGCTGGGATTTACAACCTGATAGCAATATGTGTTGGACTGCCAGTGCATCCTGAATGGAGGCAGCAACAATGTACCAGGCCAGCTGGGATTTACAACCTGATAGCAATATGTGTTGGACTGCCAGTGCATCCTGAATGGAGGCAGCAAACAATGTACCAGGCCAGCTGTGATTTACAACCTGATAGCAATATGTGTTGGACTGCCAGTGCATCCTGAATGGAGGCAGCAAACAATGTACCAGGCCAGCTGTGATTTACAACCTGATAGCAATATGTGTTGGACTGCCAGTGCATCCTGAATGGAGGCAGCAAACAATGTACCAGACCAGCTGTGATTTACAACCTGATAGCAATATGTGTTGGACTGCCAGTGCATCCTGAATGGAGGCAGCAACAATGTACCAGGCCAGCTGTGATTTACAACCTGATAGCAATATGTATTGGACTGCCAGTGCATCCTGAATGGAGGCAGCAACAATGTACCAGGCCAGCTGTGATTTACAACCTGATAGCAATATGTGTTGGACTGCCAGTGCATCCTGAATGGAGGCAGCAACAATGTACCAGGCCAGCTGTGATTTACCACCTCATAGCAATATGTGTTGGACTGCCAGTGCATCCTGAATGGAGGCAGCAACAACGTACCAGGCCAGCTGTGATTTACAACCTGATAGCAATATGTGTTGGACTGCCAGTGCATCCTGAATGGAGGCAGTAAACAATGTACCAGGCCAGCTGTGATTTACAACCTGATAGCAATATGTGTTGGACTGCCAGTGCATCCTGAATGGAGGCAGCAGACAATGTACCAGACCAGCTGGGATTTACAACCTGATAGCAATATGTGTTGGACTGCCAGTGCATCCTGAATGGAGGCAGCAACAATGTACCAGGCCAGCTGGGATTTACAACCTGATAGCAATATGTCTTGGACTGCCAGTGCATCCTGAATGGAGGCAGCAACAATGTACCAGGCCAGCTGTGATTTACAACCTGATAGCAATATGTGTTGGACTGCCAGTGCATCCTGAATGGAGGCAGCAACAATGTACCAGGCCAGCTGGGATTTACAACCTGATAGCAATATGTGTTGGACTGCCAGTGCATCCTGAATGGAGGCAGCAACAATGTACCAGGCCAGCTGGGATTTACAACCTGATAGCAATATGTGTTGGACTGCCAGTGCATCCTGAATGGAGGCAGCAACAATGTACCAGACCAGCTGTGATTTACAACCTGATAGCAATATGTCTTGGACTGCCAGTGCATCCTGAATGGAGGCAGCAACAATGTACCAGGCCAGCTGGGATTTACAACCTGATAGCAATATGTGTTGGACTGCCAGTGCATCCTGAATGGAGGCAGCAACAATGTACCAGGCCAGCTGGGATTTACAACCTGATAGCAATATGTGTTGGACTGCCAGTGCATCCTGAATGGAGGCAGCAACAATGTACCAGGCCAGCTGGGATTTACAACCTGATAGCAATATGTGTTGGACTGCCAGTGCATCCTGAATGGAGGCAGCAAACAATGTACCAGGCCAGCTGTGATTTACAACCTGATAGCAATATGTGTTGGACTGCCAGTGCATCCTGAATGGAGGCAGCAAACAATGTACCAGGCCAGCTGTGATTTACAACCTGATAGCAATATGTGTTGGACTGCCAGTGCATCCTGAATGGAGGCAGCAAACAATGTACCAGACCAGCTGTGATTTACAACCTGATAGCAATATGTGTTGGACTGCCAGTGCATCCTGAATGGAGGCAGCAACAATGTACCAGGCCAGCTGTGATTTACAACCTGATAGCAATATGTATTGGACTGCCAGTGCATCCTGAATGGAGGCAGCAACAATGTACCAGGCCAGCTGTGATTTACAACCTGATAGCAATATGTGTTGGACTGCCAGTGCATCCTGAATGGAGGCAGCAACAATGTACCAGGCCAGCTGTGATTTACCACCTCATAGCAATATGTGTTGGACTGCCAGTGCATCCTGAATGGAGGCAGCAACAACGTACCAGGCCAGCTGTGATTTACAACCTGATAGCAATATGTGTTGGACTGCCAGTGCATCCTGAATGGAGGCAGTAAACAATGTACCAGGCCAGCTGTGATTTACAACCTGATAGCAATATGTGTTGGACTGCCAGTGCATCCTGAATGGAGGCAGCAAACAATGTACCAGGCCAGCTGTGATTTACAACCTGATAGCAATATGTACCAGGCCAGCTGTGATTTACAACCTGATAGCAATATGTACCAGGCCAGCTGTGATTTACAACCTGATAGCAATATGTGTTGGACTGCCAGTGCATCCTGAATGGAGGCAGCAAACAATGTACCAGGCCAGCTGGGATTTACAACCTGATGGCAATATGTGTTGGACTGCCAGTGCATCCTGAATGGAGGCAGTAAACAATGTACCAGGCCAGCTGTGATTTACAACCTGATAGCAATATGTGTTGGACTGCCAGTGCATCCTGAATGGAGGCAGTAAACAATGTACCAGGCCAGCTGTGATTTACAACCTGATAGCAATATGTGTTGGACTGCCAGTGCATCCTGAATGGAGGCAGCAACAATGTACCAGGCCAGCTGTGATTTACAACCTGATAGCAATATGTGTTGGACTGCCAGTGCATCCTGAATGGAGGCAGCAACAATGTACCAGGCCAGCTGTGATTTACAACCTGATAGCAATATGTGTTGGACTGCCAGTGCATCCTGAATGGAGGCAGTAAACAATGTACCAGGCCAGCTGTGATTTACAACCTGATAGCAATATGTGTTGGACTGCCAGTGCATCCTGAATGGAGGCAGCAACAATGTACCAGGCCAGCTGTGATTTACAACCTGATAGCAATATGTGTTGGACTGCCAGTGCATCCTGAATGGAGGCAGTAAACAATGTACCAGGCCAGCTGTGATTTACAACCTGATAGCAATATGTGTTGGACTGCCAGTGCATCCTGAATGGAGGCAGTAAACAATGTACCAGGCCAGCTGTGATTTACAACCTGATAGCAATATGTGTTGGACTGCCAGTGCATCCTGAATGGAGGCAGCAACAATGTACCAGGTCAGCTGTGATTTACAACCTGATAGCAATATGTGTTGGACTGCCAGTGCATCCTGAATGGAGGCAGCAAACAATGTACCAGGCCAGCTGTGATTTACAACCTGATAGCAATATGTGTTGGACTGCCAGTGCATCCTGAATGGAGGCAGCAACAATGTACCAGGCCAGCTGTGATTTACAACCTGATAGCAATATGTGTTGGACTGCCAGTGCATCCTGAATGGAGGCAGCAACAATGTACCAGGCCAGCTGTGATTTACAACCTGATAGCAATATGTCTTGGACTGCCAGTGCATCCTGAATGGAGGCAGCAACAATGTACCAGACCAGCTGGGATTTACAACCTGATAGCAATATGTGTTGGACTGCCAGTGCATCCTGAATGGAGGCAGTAAACAATGTACCAGGCCAGCTGTGATTTACAACCTGATAGCAATATGTCTTGGACTGCCAGTGCATCCTGAATGGAGGCAGCAAACAATGTACCAGGCCAGCTGTGATTTACAACCTGATAGCAATATGTGTTGGACTGCCAGTGCATCCTGAATGGAGGCAGCAAACAATGTACCAGGCCAGCTGTGATTTACAACCTGATAGCAATATGTGTTGGACTGCCAGTGCATCCTGAATGGAGGCAGCAAACAATGTACCAGGCCAGCTGTGATTTACAACCTGATAGCAATATGTGTTGGACTGCCAGTGCATCCTGAATGGAGGCAGCAAACAATGTACCAGGCCAGCTGTGATTTACCACCTGATAGCAATATGTGTTGGACTGCCAGTGCATCCTGAATGGAGGCAGCAACAATGTACCAGGCCAGCTGTGATTTACAACCTGATAGCAATATGTGTTGGACTGCCAGTGCATCCTGAATGGAGGCAGCAACAATGTACCAGGCCAGCTGTGATTTACAACCTGATAGCAATATGTCTTGGACTGCCAAGAAATGTTTGGGTGAATTATGTAAATCATGCATTGAACTGCATCCGTCTATTCTGCCAACAATGCCTTCGTGTACAGTCGTGGCCAAAAGTTTTGAGAATGACACACATTAATTTTCACAAAGTCTGCTGCATCAGTTTGTATGATGGCAATTTGCATATACTCCAGAATGTTATGAAGCGTGATCAGATGAATTGCAATTAATTGCAAAGTCCCTCTTTGCCATGCAAATGAACCGAATCCCCCAAAAAACATTTCCACTGCATTTTAGCCCTGCCACAAAAGGACCAGCTGACATCATGTCAGTGATTCTCTCTCACAGATGTGAGTGTTGATGAGGACAAGGCTGGAGATCACTCTGTCATGCTAATTGAGTTCGAATAACAGACTGGAAGCTTCAAAAGGAGGGTGGTGCTTGGAATCATTGTTCTTTCTCTGTCAACCATGTTTACCTGCAAAGAAACACGTGCCGTCATAATTGGTTTGCACAAAAAGGGCTTCACAGGCAAGGATATTGCTGCCAGTAAGATTGCACCTAAATCAATCATTTACCGGATCATCAAGAAGAGCGGTTCAAATGTTGTGAAGAAGCCTTCAGGGCGCCCAAGAAAGTCCAGCAAGTTTCAGGACCGTCTCCTAAAGTTGATTCAGCTGCGGGATCAGGGCACCACCAGTACAGAGCTTGCTCAGGAATGGCAGCAGGCAGGTGTGAGTGCATCTGCATGCACCGTGAGGCGAAGACTTTTGGAGGATGGCCTGGTGTCAAGAAGGGCAGCAAAGAAGATACTTCTCTCCAGGAAAAACATCAGGGACAGACTGATTTTCTGCAAAAGGTACAGGGATTGGACTGCTGAGGACTGGGGTAAAGACATTTTCTCTGATGAATCCCCTTTCCGATTGTGGGGCATCCTGAAAAAGCTTGTCCGGAGAAGACAAGGTGAGCACTACCACTACCAACAGTAAAGCATCCTGAGACCATTCATGTGTGGGGTTGCTTCTCAGCCAAGGGAGTGGGCTCACTCACAATTTTACCTAAGAGCACAACCATGAATAAAGAATGGTACCAATACATCCTCCGAGACCAACTTCTCTCAACCATCCATGAACAGTTTGGTGATGAACAATGCCGTTTCCAGCATGATGGAGCACCTTGCCATAAGGCAAAAGTGATAACTAAGTGGCTTGGGGAACAAAAAATTTATATTTTGGGTTCATGGCCAGGAAACTCCCCAGACCTGAATCCCATTGAGAACTTGTGGCCAATCCTCAAGAGGCGGGTGGACAAACAAAAACCCAAAAATTCTGACAAACTCCAAGCATTGATTATGCAAGAATGGGCTGCCATCAGCCAGGATGTGGCCCAGAAGTTAATTGACAGCATGCCAGGGCGGATTGCAGAGGTCTTGAAAAAGAAGGGTCAACATTGCAAATATTGACTCTTTGCATCAACTTCATGTAATTGTCAATAAAAGCCTTTGACACTTATGAAATGCTTTTAATTATACTTCAGTGTTCCATAGTAACATCTGACAAAAATATCTAAAGACACTGAAGCAGCAAACTTTGGAAATTAATATTTGTGTCATTCTCAAAACTTTTGGCCACGACTGTACGTCATATTTGATTCGTCACGTTGAGTCAAATGGTTCCTATTTTTAAAACCTCTCATGAAGTTGGTTGGTCTGTGATTGATTTTAGGATTGTCTGTTTGTTTCATATCTGCAAAGTAGTTAAAACGCTGTCAGTTCCACTTTGAATCAACGGTTACTTTGTGTGCTAAATGTGAAAAGTTTATTTTTTTGCAATGGGAAGTAATAGTTGTGCATTTTGCCAAAAAGTTTCCAAACAACCTGCCCAGCAAAGGAAAGGCACCCTGTGTGAAAAATCATGTCTTGTGCTTTTTAAATTGAGTTTTCACTCTCAAAATCCCACATAAAAAAGAATGGATGGTCTAAGTCCACACAATGCTTAAACCCCATCAATCTGTTTGGGTGGACCTGTCAGGACCTGGCTCTCCAGTGGGTGGACCTGTCAGGGCCTGGCTCTCCAGTGGGTGGACCTGTCAGGGCCTGGCTCTCCAGTGGGTGGACCTGTCAGGGCCTGGCTCTCCAGTGGGTGGGCCTCTGTCCACCCAGGCCCATCCATGTCTACTCCCCTGATGCAAACAGCACATGATGACAATTGTGCGTCACAAATAGCCTACTAACCAACACTTCTGACTAAACGTTTTCAATACCTGGTTTGCATACCCATTGTTGCCTTTAGTTAGCGTTTACTGGTAGATATTATACGTTTATGTCTTTCATACCCTACCGGCTACCGATCCTTCTATGAGCTGCTGCTGGCAAAACACGTTGAGAGCTGCACACTCTTGCTGTCTGCAGATGATATTCCGCTGAAACTAGGCTATACTTGTATGTGCAGCGCATTGGAATATATTTCATGTGCTTTGCGATTGTGTAGGCTACTTTGTGCATGATTTCTCTATTGTACTACATAATTGATGTCATATACCTCCACTACACTCTTGATATGCATCAGTAGGGATTAAGAAATGAGTATAAGCATTGCCCCCTGACGAAGTGGGCATACGGTTTCTACCTGCGTATACCCACTGGACCTTTGTGTTTTACATAAAGTGCTCTCTCCTACATGAGTGACCTGGTATTACGGTTGCTGTCCATTCAGCATCACCAACCTGTCACACACTGAAGACCTATAGGTTCACCACTGTACTAACCTGTCACACACACTGAAGACCTATAGGTTCACCACTGTTCTAATCTGTCACACACACTCGAAGACCTATAGGTTCACCACTGTACTAACCTGTCACACACACTGAAGACCTATAGGTTCACCACTGTACTAACCTGTCACACACTGAAGACCTATAGGTTCACCACTGTACTAACCTGTCACACACACTGAAGACCTATAGGTTCACCACTGTACTAACCTGTCACACACACTGAAGACCTATAGGTTCACCACTGTACTAACCTGCCACACTGAAGACCTATAGGTTCACCACTGTACTAACCTGTCACACACACTGAAGACCTATAGGTTCACCACTGTACTAACCTGTCACACACACTGAAGACCTATAGGTTCACCACTGTACTAACCTGTCACACACACTGAAGACCTATAGGTTCACCACTGTACTAACCTGTCACACTGAAGACCTATAGGTTCACCACTGTACTAACCTGTCACACTGAAGACCTATAGGTTCACCACTGTACTAACCTGTCACACACACTGAAGACCTATAGGTTCACCACTGTACTAACCTGTCACACACACTGAAGACCTATAGGTTCACCACTGTACTAACCTGTCACACACACTGAAGACCTATAGGTTCACCACTGTACTAACCTGTCACACACACTGAAGACCTATAGGTTCACCACTGTACTAACCTGTCACACACACTGAAGACCTATAGGTTCACCACTGTACTAACCTGTCACACTGAAGACCTATAGGTTCACCACTGTACTAACCTGTCACACACACTGAAGACCTATAGGTTCACCACTGTACTAACCTGTCACACATACTGAAGACCTATAGGTTCACCACTGTACTAACCTGTCACACACTGAAGACCTATAGGTTCACCACTGTACTAACCTGTCACACACACTGAACACCTATAGGTTCACCACTGTACTAACCTGTCACACTGAAGACCTATAGGTTCACCACTGTCACACACAGAAGACCTATAGGTTCACTACTGTACTAACCTGTCACACTGAAGACCTATAGGTTCACTACTGTACTAACCTGTCACACTGAAGACCTATAGGTTCACCACTGTACTAACCTGTAACACACAGAAGACCTATAGCTTCACCACTGTACTAACCTGTCACACTGAAGACCTATAGGTTCACCACTGTACTAACCTGTCACACTGAAGACCTATAGGTTCACCACTGTACTAACCTGTCACACATACTGAAGACCTATAGGTTCACCACTGTACTAACCTGTCACACTGAAGACCTATAGGTTCACCACTGTACTAACCTGTCACACATACTGAAGACCTATAGGTTCACCACTGTACTAACCTGTAACACACTGAAGACCTATAGGTTCACCACTGAAGACCTATAGGTTCACCACTGTACTAACCTGTAACACACTGAAGACCTATAGGTTCACCACTGTACTAACCTGTCACACACTGAAGACCTATAGGTTCACCACTGTACTAACCTGTCACACTGAAGACCTATAGGTTCACCACTGTACTAACCTGTCACACACTGAAGACCTATAGGTTCACCACTGTACTAACCTGTAACACACACTGAAGACCTATAGGTTCACCACTGTACTAACCTGTCACACACACTGAAGACCTATAGGTTCACCACTGTACTAACCTGTCACATACTGAAGACCTATAGGTTCACCACTGTACTAACCTGTCACACACACTGAAGACCTATAGGTTCACCACTGTACTAACCTGTCACACACTGAAGACCTATAGGTTCACCACTGTACTAACCTGTAACACACTGAAGACCTATAGGTTCACCACTGTACTAACCTGTAACACACTGAAGACCTATAGGTTCACCACTGTACTAACCTGTCACACACTGAAGACCTATAGGTTCACCACTGTACTAACCTGTCACACTGAAGACCTATAGGTTCACCACTGTACTAACCTGTCACACACTGAAGACCTATAGGTTCACCACTGTACTAACCTGTCACACACACTGAAAGCCTATAGGTTCACCACTGTACTAACCTGTCACACACTGAAGACCTATAGGTTCACCACTGTACTAACCTGTCACACTGAAGACCTATAGGTTCACCACTGTACTAACCTGTCACACACACTGAAGACCTATAGGTTCACCACTGTACTAACCTGTCACACATACTGAAGACCTATAGGTTCACCACTGTACTAACCTGTCACACACTGAAGACCTATAGGTTCACCACTGTACTAACCTGTCACACACACTGAAGACCTATAGGTTCACCACTGTACTAACCTGTCACACTGAAGACCTATAGGTTCACCACTGTCACACACAGAAGACCTATAGGTTCACTACTGTACTAACCTGTCACACTGAAGACCTATAGGTTCACTACTGTACTAACCTGTCACACTGAAGACCTATAGGTTCACCACTGTACTAACCTGTAACACACAGAAGACCTATAGCTTCACCACTGTACTAACCTGTCACACTGAAGACCTATAGGTTCACCACTGTACTAACCTGTCACACTGAAGACCTATAGGTTCACCACTGTACTAACCTGTCACACATACTGAAGACCTATAGGTTCACCACTGTACTAACCTGTCACACTGAAGACCTATAGGTTCACCACTGTACTAACCTGTCACACATACTGAAGACCTATAGGTTCACCACTGTACTAACCTGTAACACACTGAAGACCTATAGGTTCACCACTGAAGACCTATAGGTTCACCACTGTACTAACCTGTAACACACTGAAGACCTATAGGTTCACCACTGTACTAACCTGTCACACACTGAAGACCTATAGGTTCACCACTGTACTAACCTGTCACACTGAAGACCTATAGGTTCACCACTGTACTAACCTGTCACACACTGAAGACCTATAGGTTCACCACTGTACTAACCTGTCACACACACTGAAGACCTATAGGTTCACCACTGTACTAACCTGTCACATACTGAAGACCTATAGGTTCACCACTGTACTAACCTGTCACACACACTGAAGACCTATAGGTTCACCACTGTACTAACCTGTCACACACTGAAGACCTATAGGTTCACCACTGTACTAACCTGTAACACACTGAAGACCTATAGGTTCACCACTGTACTAACCTGTCACATACTGAAGACCTATAGGTTCACCACTGTACTAACCTGTCACACACACTGAAGACCTATAGGTTCACCACTGTACTAACCTGTCACACACTGAAGACCTATAGGTTCACCACTGTACTAACCTGTAACACACTGAAGACCTATAGGTTCACCACTGTACTAACCTGTCACACACTGAAGACCTATAGGTTCACCACTGTACTAACCTGTCACACTGAAGACCTATAGGTTCACCACTGTACTAACCTGTCACACACTGAAGACCTATAGGTTCACCACTGTACTAACCTGTCACACACACTGAAAGCCTATAGGTTCACCACTGTACTAACCTGTCACACACTGAAGACCTATAGGTTCACCACTGTACTAACCTGTCACACACTGAAGACCTATAGGTTCACCACTGTACTAACCTGTCACACACACTGAAGACCTATAGGTTCACCACTGTACTAACCTGTCACACACTGAAGACCTATAGGTTCACCACTGTTCTAATCTGTCACACACACTCGAAGACCTATAGGTTCACCACTGTACTAACCTGTCACACACTGAAGACCTATAGGTTCACCACTGTACTAACCTGTCACACTGAAGGCCTATAGGTTCACCACTGTACTAACCTGTCACACATTGAAGGCCTATAGGTTCGCCACTGTACTAACCTGTCACACACTGAAGACCTATAGGTTCACCACTGTCACACACTGAAGACCTATAGGTTCGCCACTGTACTAACCTGTAACACACTGAAGACCTATAGGTTCACCACTGTACTAACCTGTCACACACTGAAGACCTATAGGTTCACCACTGTCACACACTGAAGACCTATAGGTTCACCACTGTACTAACCTGTCACACACTGAAGACCTATAGGTTCACCACTGTACTAACCTGTCACACACACTGAAGACCTATAGGTTCACCACTGTACTAACCTGTCACACTGAAGACCTATAGGTTCACCACTGTACTAACCTGTCACACACACTGAAGACCTATAGGTTCACCACTGTACTAACCTGTCACACATACTGAAGACCTATAGGTTCACCACTGTACTAACCTGTCACACACACTGAAGACCTATAGGTTCACCACTGTACTAACCTGTCACACACACTGAAGACCTATAGGTTCACCACTGTACTAACCTGTCACACACTGAAGACCTATAGGTTCACCACTGTACTAACCTGTCACACACACTGAAGACCTATATGTTCACCACTATACTAACCTGTCACACACTGAAGACCTATAGGTTCACCACTGTACTAACCTGTCACACACACTGAAGACCTATAGGTTCACCACTGTACTAACCTGTCACACACTGAAGACCTATAGGTTCACCACTGTACTAACCTGTCACACACTGAAGACCTATAGGTTCACCACTGTACTAACCTGTCACACACACTCGAAGACCTATAGGTTCACCACTGTACTAACCTGTCACACACTGAAGACCTATATGTTCACCACTGTACTAACCTGTCACACTGAAGACCTATAGGTTCACCACTGTACTAACCTGTCACACATACTGAAGACCTATAGGTTCACCACTGTACTAACCTGTCACACACACTGAAGACCTATAGGTTCACCACTGTACTAACCTGTCACACTGAAGACCTATAGGTTCACCACTGTACTAACCTGTCACACACACTGAAGACCTATAGGTTCACCACTGTACTAACCTGTCACATACTGAAGACCTATAGGTTCACCACTGTACTAACCTGTCACACACACTGAAGACCTATAGGTTCACCACTGTACTAACCTGTCACACACACTGAAGACCTATAGGTTCACCACTGTACTAACCTGTAACACACTGAAGACCTATAGGTTCACCACTGTACTAACCTGTCACACACACTGAAGACCTATAGGTTCACCACTGTACTAACCTGTCACACACACTGAAGACCTATAGGTTCACCACTGTACTAACCTGTCACACACACTGAAGACCTATATGTTCACCACTGTACTAACCTGTCACACACACTGAAGACCTATAGGTTCACCACTGTACTAACCTGTCACACACACTGAAGACCTATAGGTTCACCACTGTACTAACCTGTCACACACACTGAAGACCTATAGGTTCACCACTGTACTAACCTGTCACACACACTGAAGACCTATAGGTTCACCACTGTACTAACCTGTCACACACTGAAGACCTATAGGTTCACCACTGTACTAACCTGTCACACACACTGAAGACCTATAGGTTCACCACTGTACTAACATGTCACACACTGAAGACCTATAGGTTCACCACTGTACTAACATGTCTATAATATATAGACTGCTCAAAAAAATAAAGGGAACACTTAAACAACACAATGTAACTCCAAGTCAACCACACTTCTGTGAAATCAAACTGTCCACTTAGGAAGCAACACTGATTGACAATAAATTTCACATGCTGTTGTGCATATGGAATAGACAACAGGTGGAAATTATAGGCAATTAGCAAGTCATGGTGTGGGGTTGCATTTCTTTAGGGGGTCGCACAGCCCTCCAAGTGCTCGCCAGAGGTAGCCTGACTGCCATTAGGTACCGAGATGAGATCCTCAGACCCCTTGTGCGACCATATGCTGGTGCGGTTGGCCCTGGGTTCCTCCTAATGCAAGACAATGCTAGACCGCATGTGGCTGGAGTGTGTCAGCAGTTCCTGCAAGAGGAAGGCATTGATGCTATGGACTGGCCCGCCCGTTCCCCAGACCTGAATCAAATTGAGCACATCTGGGACATTATGTCTCGCTCCATCCACCAACACCACGTTGTACCACAGACTGTCCAGGAGTTGGCGGATGCTTTAGTCCAGGTCTGGGAGGAGATCCCTCAGGAGACCATCCGCCATCTCATCAGGAGCATGCCCAGGCGTTGTAGGGAGGTCATACAGGCACGTGGAGGCCACACACACTACTGAGCCTCATTTTGACTTGTTTTAAGGACATTACATCAAAGTTGGATCAGCCTGTAGTGTGGTTTTCCAGTTTAATTTTGAGTGTGACTCCAAATCCAGACCTCCATGGGTTGATAAATTTGATTTCCATTGATAATTTTTGTGTGATTATGTTGTCAGCACATTCAACTTTGTAAAGAAAAAAGTTGTTAATAAGAATATTTCATTCATTCAGATCTAGGATGTGTTATTTTAGTGTTCCCTTTATTTTTTTGAGCAGTGTATAAAGGCTGTTAAGATACTGTATGAATGTTTCAAGAAAGGAGTGGATATATGTGTCCTGGCGAAGCAGTTTTATGAGCTGACTGAAAGACCGAGACACTCAATATGTGGTCTGGAGTACCACTACGCTGTCTGTCGGTGAGAAACCCTTCATCTTCATTTAATGTGCAGATATGGAAAGGAGGAGCGACATCATCGTCTTCATAATGCACTACGTTATTCAGACCAGATAAGAAGGAACGTTGATTTATCAAACATCCATTTCCCATGTTCTATTAATTAGGCTAACGTGATGGCAACGTGAGAGAATACGTTATTCAGACCAGATAAGAAGGAACGTTGATTTATCAAACATCCATTTCCCATGCTCTATTAATTAGGCTAACGTGATGGCAACGTGAGAGAATACGTTATTCAGACCAGATAAGAAGGAACGTTGATTTATCAAACATCCATTTCCCATGTTCTATTAATTAGGCTAACGTGATGGCAACGTGAGAGAATACTTTATTCAGACCAGATAAGAAGGAACGTTGATTTATCAAACATCCATTTCCCATGCTCTATTAATTAGGCTAACGTGATGGCAACGTGAGAGAGTGAGGAACATACATGAAACAAAACATTGTAGACCTCCATAAGTCTGGTTAATCCTTGGGAGCAATTTCCAAATGCCTGAAGGTCTCACGTTCATCTGAACAAACAAAGTTACGCAAGCATAAACACCATGGGACCACACAGCTGTCATACTGCTGGAGATGCGTTCTGTATCCTAGAGATGAACATACTTTGGTTCAAAGGGTGCAAATCAATCCCAGAACAATAGCAAAGGTGTGAAGATACTGGAGGAAACATGTATAAAAGTATCTATATCCACAGTAAAACGAGTCTAATATTGACATAACCTGAAAGGCAACTCAGCAAGGAAGAAGCCACTGCTCCAAAACCACCATAAAAAAGCCAGACTACGGTTTGCAACTGCACATGGGGACAAAGATGGTACTTTTTGGAGAAATGTCCTCTGGTCTGATGAAACAAAAATAGAACTGTTAGGCCATAATGACCATCGTTATGTTGAAAGGAAGAAGGGGGAGGCTTGCAAGCCGAAGAACACCATCCCAACTGTGAAGCACAGGGGTGGCATCATCATGTTGTGGGGGTGCTTTGCTGCAGGAGGGACTGGTGCACTTCACAAAATAAATGCATCATGAGGTAGGAATATTATGTGGATATATTGAAGCAACATCTCAAGAAATCAGTCAGGAGGTTGAAGCTTGGTAGCAAATGTGTCTTCCATATGGAAAATGACCCCAAGCATACTTCCAAAGTTGTGGCAAAATGGCGTAAGGACAACAAAGTCAAGGTATTGGAGTGGCCATCACAAAGCCCTGACCTCAATCCTATAGAACATTTGTGGGCAGAACTGAAAAAGCATGTGCAAGCAAGGAGGCCTACAAACCTGACTCAGTTACACCAGCTCTGTCAGGAGGAATGGGCCAAAATTCACCCACCTTATTGTGGGAAGTTTGTGGAAGGCTACCCGAAACGTTTGACCCAAGTTAAACAATTTAAAGCCAATGCTACCAAACACTAATTGAGTGTATGTAAACTTCTGACCCACTGGGAATGTGATGAAAGAAATAAAAGCTGAAATAAATCATTCTCTCCACTATTATTCCTACATTTCACATTCTTAAAATAAAGTGGTGATCCTAACTGACCTAAGATGGAATATTTACTAGGATTTAATGTCAGGAATTGTGAAAAAATAAGTTCTAATGTATTTGGCTAAGGTGTATGTAAACTTCCGACTTCAACTGTGTGTGTGTGTGTATGTGTAGAACCCCCCCCCAGTGAGCCAGGGTCTCTATAAACACTCTGGAATCCCAGTCGGCCTGAACACTGCTACCAGGAGGCTGACGGGGTGTGTGTGTGTGTGTGTGTGTGTAGAACCCCCCCCCCAGTGAGCCATGGTCTCTATAAATACTCTGGAATCCCAGTCGGCCTGAACACTGCTACCAGGAGGCTGACGAGGTGTGTGTGTGTTTGACGGACACAGCCAATCAGTCCCCCCGGGTGTATACAATGGGGACCAGTGGTGTCAGAGAGGGGCAACATCTGTGGATAAGGCTTTTTTTTGGCAAGAAAGGGCTTCTCTATCTCTCCCTTTCAATTTCATTGCCCTGTCTCGTTCTCTCCCGCAGTATTTACATCTCTTGACATTATCTCTCCGGACAACATTTGACTAATAACGGGTTCTCATTCAGACTCTTCATTGACTGTTTGCTGAAGAGGAGCACACATTTGTCCTTCCTTTAGTTGTTACCAAATACAGTGTGGGAAATGGCGAACAGTACTGCAGTAGCACTAGGCCGTCATCAGCCATTAGGATTAGACTCTGATATTAATGGCGTTTTAAATTCCAATCCGTTAGCTCGTGGATCTGACAGAAACCACTCCATACACTAATGAATGGGGATAACATTACATATGACCTCTGAATAACAATCTAAAGTTTCACTAGGTCAGGGGTTCGCGACCCCCTATAGGGAAGTTCAGAATATCATCAGGTAATCATTTTGTTTGATCTTCTGTGTAGAAAAGAACATGATCATTGATGTGTATGCTATCTTCTGACCCACTGGAATTGTGATACAGTGAGTTTTAAGTGAAATAATCTGTCTGTAAATAATTGTTTGAAAAATGACTTGTGTCATGCACAAAGTTGATGTCCTAACCTACATGCCAAAACTATAGTTTGTTAACAAGAAATTTGTGGAGTGGTTGAAAAACTAGTTTTATTGACTCCAACCTAAGTGTATGTAAACTTCCGACTTCAACTGAACATATGTTTTCCTGAGAGTCTCTCAGTGATCCGGTCATAATATTTTATAGCTTAAACCATTCAAAAGATAGAGCCACATTTTTGTAGGAAGAAAACAGAAACCGCTTTGTTAATTACACCCGCTTCTAGTGGCTACTGGAGAATACTGACGTAACCCACCAAGCGCATATGCTCGCGAGCCCATTTTCAAATCAGGCGACCCCACATGGGGTCACGACCCCTAGTTTGTGAAACCCTACACTTGGTTATCTGCCTAGAAATCTGGGAATTGGGAAGTAAACTACCATTTAACCCCTGCCCCTTTTCCTCACTCTCTCTCTCTCTCTCTCTCTTTCTCTTTCCCCTTCTCTCTCTCGCTCTCTCTCTCTCCCCGTTTCTCTATATGGCCTTGTTCTATTTCGGAGGTTGGAAAATATGCTGTATTCTCCTTGCTGCCTTTTCATAAGGGCAGGAGGGCACACAAATCCTATTTTATAGGTACTTATTTGGGCAGGGGGAGAATTCAGCGGTTTTGTGGTGCTTTCCCTGGAGGGAGAGCTCCCTCTTTCTTTTCCTGTCTTTTCCCTCTCTCTTCTCTCTAGCGGTCTTTCAAACCCACACACTCTCTGAGGGGGTCATGTCGAAACCGAGAGAGATGGGAGAGAGATGGGAGAGAGATGAGAGAGAGATGGGAGAGAGATGGGAGAGAGAGAGAGAGAGAGAGAGAGAGAGAGAGAGAGAGAGAGAGAGAGAAGAAATGGGACAAACCTGCAGCAGGCCCTTACGTCTGTCTGTCTATTATTAGTCTGTCCAATAACATATTCCACTAATGACTTGTCCAGGGGGCAGCAGGGTAAGTCTATCTAGGGGATAATGAAGTTCTCTTAGGCTGGAATCCAGGCTGGCCCCAGGCTCCACTGTTCCTACTGGGGCTGGGAGGTCATTGGCCATGTGTGTGTGTGGTTGTCAGGGTTTCCATTAAGACCAGCAGCATATTCATTTACCAGACATTTAAGAAATTACCCGGACCCGTATGCATTGGGTATGTAACCTGAATAGTGCGTCCACACACGGTGCTCAGAATGACAGAAATCACATTTTAGATTATGGTCATTCATATTAACAGAACATGCAAGTTGAGGATGCAACAATGTGCGGTCCTTTTTTTAAAACCTAATTCGGATGCACACTAGAGATAGAATATCTGTCCACATTTGCTTTTTCTCAGCCATCAAGATGAATAACGAACAACAAAATCACTATCCTATGTCAATTTACTTTCCCCCATAGTAGAAAAGTTAACCTATTCTGTCGGTCAGCTTGTCTAGAAGAAATAGCCTATTCCAAACAGATTCTAACCGCGTGTGGGACAACGTTAATACAACTAGTATGAATAGGATACATTTAAAAAGAAAAGTTAAAAGGAAATGAGTCTGATGAAACAGATGAGACCTTAAAATGTTGATGAACTATAATGTATTCACATTAGAAGCGCAGCAATACGCACAAGACGGTAGGCTATGTTCGTGCCATAATGCAATTAGCGGGAGAAAACACTTGTCAAAAGCGCACCGCACATACGGGCGGTTTCATGTGACAGAGATTAATATATATACGCGCTGAAGAAGCCTGCCTTTCGTTGCTTATGCATTTGCTGTTTAAGATGTTGTAGCAGCAGCTTTCGCGCTGTCTGACAGATGTTCACTCTAACGCTCTGTGTCTGTATGCTGTAGGCCTGCGATCAATAAGATGCATAACGAATATACTGTACACACAAATGAACCTATAGACCGATAAACATGACCAGTCAAATGTATTTCCATCGACTGGTACTTCCATCATTTAACAGGCTAAAAAGCATTATTTCGCAATGGGATTTTTTTCTTCCAGTGTCAATTTTGTTCATCAGATTTTTTATAATTTTTTGGTGCCAAAAGCCTGCTATTTCAGGCTTACAGAAACCCTGTGTGTGTGTGTGTGTGTGTGTGTGTGTGTGTGTGTGTGTGTGTGTGTGTGTGTGTGTGTGTGTGTGTGTGTGTGTGTGTGTGTGTGTGTGTGCATGCTTGCCTATGTTGTGTGGGATTTTGACCATGTTTGGGCAGGCCTAGTTGATGAGAACCAAGAGCTGTGTGTGTGTGTGGGCGTGAGCTGAACTCTAGCCCTCCTAATCTGGTCTGTATGAGATACAGAATGGTTCAGCTACACACACACAACCACGCATACACACACACACACACACACACACACACACACACACACACACACACACACACACAGGTAGAAATCCTCTAGAACGGAGAAGTAAACTATATACAGTGCCTTGCGAAAGTATTCGGCCCCCTTGAACTTTGCGACCTTTTGCCAACACCATGTTTGACAGTGGGGATGGTGTGGTCAGGGTGATGAGCTGTGTTGCTTTTACACCAAACATAACATTTTGCATTGTTGCCAAAAAGTTCAATTTTGGTTTCATCTGACCAGAGCACCTTCTTCCACATGTTTGGTGTGTCTCCCAGGTGGCTTGTGGCAAACTTTAAACAACACTTTTTATGGATATCTTTAAGAAATGGCTTTCTTCTTGCCACTCTTCCATAAAGGCCAGATTTGTGCAATATACGACTGATTGTTGTCCTATGGACAGAGTCTCCCACCTCAGCTGTAGATCTCTGCAGTTCATCCAGAGTGATCATGGGCCTCTTGGCTGCATCTCTGATCAGTCTTCTCCTTGTATGAGCTGAAAGTTTAGAGGAACGGCCAGGTCTTGGTAGATTTGCAGTGGTCTGATACTCCTTCCATTTCAATATTATCGCTTGCACAGTGCTCCTTGGGATGTTTAAAGCTTGGGAAATCTTTTTTTATCCAAATCCGGCTTTAAACTTCTTCACAACAGTATCTCGGACCTGCCTGGTGTGTTCCTTGTTCTTCATGATGCTCTCTGCGCTTTTAACGGACCTCTGAGACTATCACAGTACAGGTGCATTTATACGGAAACTTGATTACACACAGGTGGATTGTATTTATCATCATTAGTCATTTAGGTCAACATTTAATCATTCAGAGATCCTCACTGAACTTCTGGAGAGAGTTTGCTGCACTGAAAGTAAAGGGGCTGAATAATTTTGCACGCCCAATTTTTAAGTTTTTGATTTGTTAAAAAAGTTTGAAATATCCAATAAATGTCGTTCCACTTCATGATTGTGTCCCACTTGTTGTTGATTCTTCACAAAAAAATACAGTTTTATATATTTATGTTTGAAGCCTGAAATGTGGCAAAAGGTCGCAAAGTTCAAGGGGGCCGAATACTTTCGCAAGGCACTGTATACAAAGGTATCTGGACACCCCATCAAATTAGTGGATTTGGCTATTTCAGCCACACCCATTGCTGACAGGTGTATAAAACTGTGCACACAGCCATGCAATCTCCATAGACAAACATTGGCAATAGAATGGTCTTACTGAAGAGCTCATTGACTTTCAACGTGGCACCGTCATAGGATGCCACCTTTCCAACAAGTCAGCTCGTCAAATTTCTGCCCTGCTAGAGCTGCCCCGGTCAACTGTAAGTGCTGTTATTGTGAAGTGGAAAAGTCGAGGAGCAACAACGGCACCGCTGCAAAGTGGTAGGCTACACAAGCTCACAGAATGGGACCGCCGAGTTCTTATTAATCAAGTATCGCATAAAAATCGCCTGTCTTCGGTTGCATCACTCACTACCAAGTTCCAAACTGCCTCTAGAAGCAAAGTCAGCACAATAACTGTTTGTCGGTAACTTCATGAAATGGGTTTCCAATGGACTAATCTGGGATTGGCGGATGCAGATGCAACAGTAAAGTTTGGTGGAGGAGGAATATTGGTCTGGGGCTGTTTCTTCATGGTTCGGGCTAGACCCCTTAATTTCAGTGAAGGTAAATCTTAACGCTACAGCATACAATGACATTCTAGATGATTCCATGCTTCCAACTTTTTGGCATCCGTTTGGGGAAAGCCCTTCCTTGTTTCAGCATGACAATGCCCCCGTGCACAAAGCGAGGTCCATACAGAAATGGTTTGTTGAGATCGGTGTGGAAGAACTTGACTGACCTGCACAGAGCCCTGACCTCAAACCCCCCTTTGGGATGAATTGGAATGCCGACAGCGAGCCAGGCTTAATCGCCCAACATCAGTGCCCGACCTCACTAATGCTCTTGTGGCTGAATGGAAGCAAGTCCCCACAGCAATGTTCCAACATCTAAGTGGAAAGCCTTCACAGAAGAGCGGAGGCTGTAATAGCAGCAGGGGGGGGGGACACCAAATTAATGCCCATGATTTGGAATGAGATGGTCGACAACTGGTGTCCACATTCTTTTGGCCATGTAGTGTATTTGATAGCTCAGAATAATGTATCATTATACACAAGATAAAATTGAAGCAAAGTTGCATTGTAACAAAGTAGCATTATACCATGGTAAAGACATTTTATCAATAGGCCAACTATGTGTATGTAAAGTTGTGCATTATGGCCTGCATTTCAGACTACATTTCCCATGATGCTTCCCAATGTCCCTCCATATATGAAGGCCACTAGGTACTTAAGCTCCTAAATGAAGACATCCTCTCAGGCAGTTGTGGTTGTGTTTGCTCCTGTCTCTGCTCTGGACTGTGGCTTACCCTAACTCCCCAGGATCCATAGGCATTTCCCATGATGCATCATTCTGGAGAACCGTCAACGTTCATCCCCTTATTAACCCTGACTGTCAGACTGGACTGGGTTGTAGCATTTCCCATCACTGTTAACCATGTTAGACTGTGGTACAACAGCAGGCGTTGATTGGCGAGAACCGTCAACGTTCATCCCCTTATTAACCCTGACTGTCAGACTGGACTGGGTTGTACCATTTCCAGTCACTGTTAACCATGTTAGACTGTGGTACAACAGCAGGCGTTGATTGGGGAGAACCGTCAACGTTCATCCCCTTAATAACCCTGACTGTCAGACTGGACTGGGTTGTAGCATTTCCCATCACTGTTAACCATGTTAGACTGTGGTACAACAGCAGGCGTTGATTGGGGAGAACCGTCAACGTTCATCCCCTTATTAACCCTGACTGTCAGACTGGACTGGGTTGTAGCATTTCCCATCACTGTTAACCATGTTAGACTGTGGTACAACAGCAGGCGTTGATTGGGGAGAACCGTCAACGTTCATCCCCTTATTAACCCTGACTGTCAGACTGGACTGGGTTGTAGCATTTCCCATCACTGTTAACCATGTTAGACTGTGGTACAACAGCAGGCGTTGATTGGGGAGAACCGTCAACGTTCATCCCCTTAATAACCCTGACTGTCAGACTGGTCTGGGTTGTAGCATTTCCCATCACTGTTAACCATGTTAGACTGTGGTACAACAGCAGGCGTTGATTGGGGAGAACCGTCAACGTTCATCCCCTTAATAACCCTGACTGTCAGACTGGACTGGGTTGTAGCATTTCCCATCACTGTTAACCATGTTAGACTGTGGCACAACAGCAGGCGTTGATTGGGGAGAACCGTCAACGTTCATCCCCTTATTAACCCTGACTGTCAGACTGGACTGGGTTGTAGCATTTCCCATCACTGTTAACCATGTTAGACTGTGGTACAACAGCAGGCGTTGATTGGGGAGAACCGTCAACGTTCATCCCCTTAATAACCCTGACTGTCAGACTGGACTGGGTTGTACCATTTCCCATCACTGTTAACCATGTTAGACTGTGGTACAACAGCAGGCGTTGATTGGGGAGAACCGTCAACGTTCATCCCCTTAATAACCCTGACTGTCAGACTGGACTGGGTTGTAGCATTTCCCATCACTGTTAACCCTGTTAGACTGTGGTACAACAGCAGGCGTTGATTGGGGAGAACCGTCAACGTTCATCCCCTTAATAACCCTGACTGTCAGACTGGACTGGGTTGTACCATTTCCAGTCACTGTTAACCATGTTAGACTGTGGTACAACAGCAGGCGTTGATTGGGGAGAACCGTCAACGTTCATCCCCTTAATAACCCTGACTGTCAGACTGGACTGGGTTGTAGCATTTCCCATCACTGTTAACCATGTTAGACTGTGGTACAACAGCAGGCGTTGATTGGGGAGAACCGTCAACGTTCATCCCCTTAACAACCCTGACTGTCAGACTGGACTGGGTTGTAGCATTTCCCATCACTGTTAACCATGTTAGACTGTGGTACAACAGCAGGCGTTGATTGGGGAGAACCGTCAACGTTCATCCCCTTATTAACCCTGACTGTCAGACTGGACTGGGTTGTAGCATTTCCCATCACTGTTAACCATGTTAGACTGTGGTACAACAGCAGGCGTTGATTGGGGAGAACCGTCAACGTTCATCCCCTTAATAACCCTGACTGTCAGACTGGACTGGGTTGTACCATTTCCCATCACTGTTAACCATGTTAGACTGTGGTACAACAGCAGGCGTTGATTGGGGAGAACCGTCAACGTTCATCCCCTTAATAACCCTGACTGTCAGACTGGACTGGGTTGTACCATTTCCAGTCACTGTTAACCATGTTAGACTGTGGTACAACAGCAGGCGTTGATTGGGGAGAACCGTCAACGTTCATCCCCTTATTAACCCTGACTGTCAGACTGGACTGGGTTGTAGCATTTCCCATCACTGTTAACCATGTTAGACTGTGGCACAACAGCAGGCGTTGATTGGGGAGAACCGTCAACGTTCATCCCCTTATTAACCCTGACTGTCAGACTGGACTGGGTTGTACCATTTCCCATCACTGTTAACCATGTTAGACTGTGGTACAACAGCAGGCGTTGATTGGGGAGAACCGTCAACGTTCATCCCCTTATTAACCCTGACTGTCAGACTGGACTGGGTTGTACCATTTCCAGTCACTGTTAACCATGTTAGACTGTGGTACAACAGCAGGCGTTGATTGGGGAGAACCGTCAACGTTCATCCCCTTAATAACCCTGACTGTCAGACTGGACTGAGTTGTAGCATTTCCCATCACTGTTAACCATGTTAGACTGTGGTACAACAGCAGGCGTTGATTGGGGAGAACCGTCAACGTTCATCCCCTTATTAACCCTGACTGTCAGACTGGACTGGGTTGTAGCATTTCCCATCACTGTTAACCATGTTAGACTGTGGTACAACAGCAGGCGTTGATTGGGGAGAACCGTCAACGTTCATCCCCTTAATATCCCTGACTGTCAGACTGGACTGGGTTGTAGCATTTCCCATCACTGTTAACCATGTTAGACTGTGGTACAACAGCAGGCGTTGATTGGGGAGAACCGTCAACGTTCATCCCCTTAATAACCCTGACTGTCAGACTGGACTGGGTTGTAGCATTTCCCATCACTGTTAACCATGTTAGACTGTGGTACAACAGCAGGCGTTGATTGGGGAGAACCGTCAACGTTCATCCCCTTATTAACCCTGACTGTCAGACTGGACTGGGTTGTACCATTTCCAGTCACTGTTAACCATGTTAGACTGTGGTACAACAGCAGGCGTTGATTGGGGAGAACCGTCAACGTTCATCCCCTTATTAACCCTGACTGTCAGACTGGACTGGGTTGTAGCATTTCCCATCACTGTTAACCATGTTAGACTGTGGTACAACAGCAGGCGTTGATTGGGGAGAACCGTCAACGTTCATCCCCTTATTAACCCTGACTGTCAGACTGGACTGGGTTGTAGCATTTCCCATCACTGTTAACCATGTTAGACTGTGGTACAACAGCAGGCGTTGATTGGGGAGAACCGTCAACGTTCATCCCCTTAATATCCCTGACTGTCAGACTGGACTGGGTTGTACCATTTCCAGTCACTGTTAACCATGTTAGACTGTGGTACAACAGCAGGCGTTGATTGGGGAGAACCGTCAACGTTCATCCCCTTAATAACCCTGACTGTCAGACTGGACTGGGTTGTACCATTTCCAGTCACTGTTAACCATGTTAGACTGTGGTACAACAGCAGGCGTTGATTGGGGAGAACCGTCAACGTTCATCCCCTTAATAACCCTGACTGTCAGACTGGACTGGGTTGTAGCATTTCCCATCACTGTTAACCATGTTAGACTGTGGTACAACAGCAGGCGTTGATTGGGGAGAACCGTCAATGTTCATCCCCTTATTAACCCTGACTGTCAGACTGGACTGGGTTGTAGCATTTCCCATCACTGTTAACCATGTTAGACTGTGGTACAACAGCAGGCGTTGATTGGGGAGAACCGTCAACGTTCATCCCCTTATTAACCCTGACTGTCAGACTGGACTGGGTTGTAGCATTTCCCATCACTGTTAACCATGTTAGACTGTGGTACAACAGCAGGCGTTGATTGGGGAGAACCGTCAACGTTCATCCCCTTAATAACCCTGACTGTCAGACTGGACTGGGTTGTAGCATTTCCCATCACTGTTAACCATGTTAGACTGTGGTACAACAGCAGGCGTTGATTGGGGAGAACCGTCAACGTTCATCCCCTTAATAACCCTGACTGTCAGACTGGACTGGGTTGTAGCATTTCCCATCACTGTTAACCATGTTAGACTGTGGTACAACAGCAGGCGTTGATTGGGGAGAACCGTCAACGTTCATCCCCTTAATAACCCTGACTGTCAGACTGGACTGGGTTGTAGCATTTCCAGTCACTGTTAACCATGTTAGACTGTGGTACAACAGCAGGCGTTGATTGGGGAGAACCGTCAACGTTCATCCCCTTAATAACCCTGACTGTCAGACTGGACTGGGTTGTACCATTTCCAGTCACTGTTAACCATGTTAGACTGTGGTACAACAGCAGGCGTTGATTGGGGAGAACCGTCAACGTTCATCCCCTTATTAACCCTGACTGTCAGACTGGACTGGGTTGTAGCATTTCCCATCACTGTTAACCATGTTAGACTGTGGTACAACAGCAGGCGTTGATTGGGGAGAACCGTCAACGTTCATCCCCTTAATAACCCTGACTGTCAGACTGGACTGGGTTGTACCGTTTCCAGTCACTGTTAACCATGTTAGACTGTGGTACAACAGCAGGCGTTGATTGGGGAGAACCGTCAACGTTCATCCCCTTAACAACCCTGACTGTCAGACTGGACTGGGTTGTAGCATTTCCCATCACTGTTAACCATGTTAGACTGTGGTACAACAGCAGGCGTTGATTGGGGAGAACCGTCAACGTTCATCCCCTTAATAACCCTGACTGTCAGACTGGTCTGGGTTGTAGCATTTCCCATCACTGTTAACCATGTTAGACTGTGGTACAACAGCAGGCGTTGATTGGGGAGAACCGTCAACGTTCATCCCCTTAATAACCCTGACTGTCAGACTGGACTGGGTTGTAGCATTTCCCATCACTGTTAACCATGTTAGACTGTGGTACAACAGCAGGCGTTGATTGGCGAGAACCGTCAACGTTCATCCCCTTATTAACCCTGACTGTCAGACTGGACTGGGTTGTACCATTTCCCATCACTGTTAACCATGTTAGACTGTGGTACAACAGCAGGCGTTGATTGGGGAGAACCGTCAACGTTCATCCCCTTATTAACCCTGACTGTCAGACTGGACTGAGTTGTAGCATTTCCCATCACTGTTAACCATGTTAGACTGTGGTACAACAGCAGGCGTTGATTGGGAGAACCGTCAACGTTCATCCCCTTATTAACCCTGACTGTCAGACTGGACTGGGTTGTAGCATTTCCCATCACTGTTAACCATGTTAGACTGTGGTACAACAGCAGGCGTTGATTGGGGAGAACCGTCAACGTTCATCCCCTTATTAACCCTGACTGTCAGACTGGACTGGGTTGTAGCATTTCCCATCACTGTTAACCATGTTAGACTGTGGTACAACAGCAGGCGTTGATTGGGGAGAACCGTCAACGTTCATCCCCTTAATAACCCTGACTGTCAGACTGGACTGGGTTGTAGCATTTCCCATCACTGTTAACCATGTTAGACTGTGGTACAACAGCAGGCGTTGATTGGGGAGAACCGTCAACGTTCATCCCCTTAATAACCCTGACTGTCAGACTGGACTGGGTTGTACCATTTCCAGTCACTGTTAACCATGTTAGACTGTGGTACAACAGCAGGCGTTGATTGGGGAGAACCGTCAACGTTCATCCCCTTAATAACCCTGACTGTCAGACTGGACTGGGTTGTAGCATTTCCCATCACTGTTAACCATGTTAGACTGTGGTACAACAGCAGGCGTTGATTGGGGAGAACCGTCAACGTTCATCCCCTTAATAACCCTGACTGTCAGACTGGACTGGGTTGTAGCATTTCCCATCACTGTTAACCATGTTAGACTGTGGTACAACAGCAGGCGTTGATTGGGGAGAACCATCAACGTTCATCCCCTTAATAACCCTGACTGTCAGACTGGACTGGGTTGTAGCATTTCCCATCACTGTTAACCATGTTAGACTGTGGTACAACAGCAGGCGTTGATTGGGGAGAACCGTCAACGTTCATCCCCTTAATAACCCTGACTGTCAGACTGGACTGGGTTGTAGCATTTCCCATCACTGTTAACCATGTTAGACTGTGGTACAACAGCAGGCGTTGATTGGGGAGAACCGTCAACGTTCATCCCCTTAATAAACCTGACTGTCAGACTGGACTGGGTTGTAGCATTTCCCATCACTGTTAACCATGTTAGACTGTGGTACAACAGCAGGCGTTGATTGGGGAGAACCGTCAACGTTCATCCCCTTAATAACCCTGACTGTCAGACTGGACTGGGTTGTACCATTTCCAGTCACTGTTAACCATGTTAGACTGTGGTACAACAGCAGGCGTTGATTGGGGAGAACCGTCAACGTTCATCCCCTTAATAACCCTGACTGTCAGACTGGACTGGGTTGTACCATTTCCAGTCACTGTTAACCATGTTAGACTGTGGTACAACAGCAGGCGTTGATTGGGGAGAACCGTCAACGTTCATCCCCTTAATAACCCTGACTGTCAGACTGGACTGGGTTGTAGCATTTCCCATCACTGTTAACCATGTTAGACTGTGGTACAACAGCAGGCGTTGATTGGGGAGAACCGTCAACGTTCATCCCCTTAATAACCCTGACTGTCAGACTGGACTGGGTTGTAGCATTTCCCATCACTGTTAACCATGTTAGACTGTGGTACAACAGCAGGCGTTGATTGGGGAGAACCGTCAACGTTCATCCCCTTAATAACCCTGACTGTCAGACTGGACTGGGTTGTAGCATTTCCCATCACTGTTAACCATGTTAGACTGTGGTACAACAGCAGGCGTTGATTGGGGAGAACCGTCAACGTTCATCCCCTTATTAACCCTGACTGTCAGACTGGACTGGGTTGTAGCATTTCCCATCACTGTTAACCATGTTAGACTGTGGTACAACAGCAGGCGTTGATTGGGGAGAACCGTCAACGTTCATCCCCTTATTAACCCTGACTGTCAGACTGGACTGGGTTGTAGCATTTCCCATCACTGTTAACCATGTTAGACTGTGGTACAACAGCAGGCGTTGATTGGGGAGAACCGTCAACGTTCATCCCCTTAATAACCCTGACTGTCAGACTGGACTGGGTTGTACCATTTCCAGTCACTGTTAACCATGTTAGACTGTGGTACAACAGCAGGCGTTGATTGGGGAGAACCGTCAACGTTCATCCCCTTAATAACCCTGACTGTCAGACTGGACTGGGTTGTAGCATTTCCCATCACTGTTAACCCTGTTAGACTGTGGTACAACAGCAGGCGTTGATTGGGGAGAACCGTCAACGTTCATCCCCTTAATAACCCTGACTGTCAGACTGGACTGGGTTGTACCATTTCCAGTCACTGTTAACCATGTTAGACTGTGGTACAACAGCAGGCGTTGATTGGGGAGAACCGTCAACGTTCATCCCCTTAATAACCCTGACTGTCAGACTGGTCTGGGTTGTAGCATTTCCCATCACTGTTAACCATGTTAGACTGTGGTACAACAGCAGGCGTTGATTGGGGAGAACCGTCAACGTTCATCCCCTTAATAACCCTGACTGTCAGACTGGACTGGGTTGTAGCATTTCCCATCACTGTTAACCATGTTAGACTGTGGTACAACAGCAGGCGTTGATTGGGGAGAACCGTCAACGTTCATCCCCTTAATAACCCTGACTGTCAGACTGGACTGGGTTGTAGCATTTCCCATCACTGTTAACCATGTTAGACTGTGGTACAACAGCAGGCGTTGATTGGGGAGAACCGTCAACGTTCATCCCCTTATTAACCCTGACTGTCAGACTGGACTGGGTTGTAGCATTTCCCATCACTGTTAACCATGTTAGACTGTGGTACAACAGCAGGCGTTGATTGGGGAGAACCGTCAACGTTCATCCCCTTAATAACCCTGACTGTCAGACTGGACTGGGTTGTAGCATTTCCCATCACTGTTAACCATGTTAGACTGTGGTACAACAGCAGGCGTTGATTGGGGAGAACCGTCAACGTTCATCCCCTTAATAACCCTGACTGTCAGACTGGACTGGGTTGTAGCATTTCCCATCACTGTTAACCATGTTAGACTGTGGTACAACAGCAGGCGTTGATTGGGGAGAACCGTCAACGTTCATCCCCTTAATAACCCTGACTGTCAGACTGGACTGGGTTGTAGCATTTCCCATCACTGTTAACCATGTTACACTGTGGTACAACAGCAGGCGTTGATTGGGGAGAACCGTCAACGTTCATCCCCTTATTAACCCTGACTGTCAGACTGGACTGGGTTGTAGCATTTCCCATCACTGTTAACCATGTTAGACTGTGGTACAACAGCAGGCGTTGATTGGGGAGAACCGTCAACGTTCATCCCCTTAATAACCCTGACTGTCAGACTGGACTGGGTTGTAGCATTTCCCATCACTGTTAACCATGTTAGACTGTGGTACAACAGCAGGCGTTGATTGGGGAGAACCGTCAACGTTCATCCCCTTATTAACCCTGACTGTCAGACTGGACTGGGTTGTAGCATTTCCCATCACTGTTAACCATGTTAGACTGTGGTACAACAGCAGGCGTTGATTGGGGAGAACCGTCAACGTTCATCCCCTTAATAACCCTGACTGTCAGACTGGACTGGGTTGTACCATTTCCAGTCACTGTTAACCATGTTAGACTGTGGTACAACAGCAGGCGTTGATTGGGGAGAACCGTCAACGTTCATCCCCTTAATAACCCTGACTGTCAGACTGGACTGGGTTGTAGCATTTCCCATCACTGTTAACCCTGTTAGACTGTGGTACAACAGCAGGCGTTGATTGGGGAGAACCGTCAACGTTCATCCCCTTAATAACCCTGACTGTCAGACTGGTCTGGGTTGTAGCATTTCCCATCACTGTTAACCATGTTAGACTGTGGTACAACAGCAGGCGTTGATTGGGGAGAACCGTCAACGTTCATCCCCTTAATAACCCTGACTGTCAGACTGGACTGGGTTGTAGCATTTCCCATCACTGTTAACCATGTTAGACTGTGGTACAACAGCAGGCGTTGATTGGGGAGAACCGTCAACGTTCATCCCCTTAATAACCCTGACTGTCAGACTGGACTGGGTTGTAGCATTTCCCATCACTGTTAACCATGTTAGACTGTGGTACAACAGCAGGCGTTGATTGGGGAGTTTCTGTGAGGGAGGTCAGAAAGGGTTTTAAGTGAGCTAATGCGTTAGATCAGGGGTTGCTAAACCTTTTCGGGTTCGTGACCCCATTTTGATATTTAAAAAAATCGCAACCCCACCACGTAGAAGAAGTGATGTAATCAACAGCCAATGGTTAATTTTAGAAGTCGGGCTGTCTGTTACAAATCAGTCGGACTTTTGACAATATTTCAATCTTGAAGAAAGTACGGTTTGTAGAGACCAAAATGCAACAGAAAGTTATTGGGAAGGTCAGAATATCATCAGGTAATAATTTTGTATGATCTTCTGTGTAGGAAAGAACATGATCATTGATGATGATCTTTTCCCCTCAGTCTGATTTAGTCCCTGGTCTTGTCCACTGTTTTAATGCTTGTGGGCATAATGGAGGAAAGCAGTATATACAGTTGAAGTCGGAAGTTTACATACACCTTAGTCAAATACAATTAAGCACAGTTTTTCACAATTCCTGACATTTAATCCAAGTAAATATTCCTTCTCTAAGGTCAGTTAGGATCACCACTTTATTATAAGAATGTGAAATGTCAGAATAATAGTAGAGAGAATTATTTATTTCAGCTTTTATTTCTTTCATCACATTCCCAGTGGGTCAGAAGTTTACATACATTCAATTAGTATTTGGTAGCATTGCCTTTAAATTGTGTAACTTGGGTCAAACGTTTTGGGTAGCCTTCCACAAGAATCCCACATTCCCCCTGACAGAGCTGGTGTAACTGAGTCAGGTTTGTAGGCCTCCTTGCTCACACACACTTTTTCAGTTCTGCCCACAAATGTTGAATAGGATTGAGGTCAGGGCTTTGTGATGGCCACTCCAATACCTTGACTTTGTTGTCCTTAAGCCATTTTGTCACAACTTTGGAAGTATGCTTGGGGTCATTGTCAATTTGGAAGACCCATTTGCGACCAAGCTTTAACTTCCTGACTTATGCCTTGAGATGTTTCTTCAATATATCCACATAATTGTCCATCCTCATGATGCCATCTATTTTGTGAAGTGCACCAGTCTCTCCTGCAGCAAAGCACCTCCACAACATGATGCTGCCATCCCGTGCTTCACGGTTGGGATGGTGTTCTTCGGCTTGCAAGCATCCCCCTTTTCCTCCATACATAACGATGGTCATTTTGGCCAAACAGTTCTATTTTTGTTTCATCAGACCAGAGGACATTTCTCCAAAAAGTACGATCTTTGTCCCCATGTGCAGTTGCAAACTGTAGTCTGGTGTTTTTATGGCAGTTTGGAGCAGTGGCTTCTTCCATGCTAAGCGGCTTTTCAGGTTATGTCAATATAGGACTCGTTTTACTGTGGATATAGATACTTTTGTATCTGTTTCGTCCAGCATCTTCACAAGGTCCTTTGCTGCGGTTCTGGGATTGATTTGCACTTTTCGCACCAAAGTACGTTCATCTCTAGGAGAGGGAACGCGTCCCCTTCCTGAGCGGTATGACGGCTGTGTCGTCCCATGGTGTTTATACTTGTGTATT
Organism: Oncorhynchus masou masou; assembly: GCF_036934945.1. Classification (NCBI taxonomy): domain Eukaryota; kingdom Metazoa; phylum Chordata; class Actinopteri; order Salmoniformes; family Salmonidae; genus Oncorhynchus; species Oncorhynchus masou. Next base: position 2,525,279 of record NC_088230.1, on the reverse strand, counting down.
ATTGTTTGTACAGATGATACCTTCATGCGTTTGGAAATTGCTCCCAAGGATGAACCAGACTTGTGGCGGTCTACAATTGTTTTTCTGAGGTCTTGGCTGATTTCTTTTGATTTTCCTATGATGTCAAGCAAAGAGGCACTGAGTTTGAAGGTAGGCCTTGAAATCCATCCACAGTTACACTTGCAATTGACTCAAATGATGTCAATTAGCCTATCAGAAGCTTCTAAAGCCATGACATTTTCTGGAATGTTCTAAGCTGTTGAAAGGCACAGTCAACTTAGTGTATGTAAACTTCTGACCCACTGGATTTGTGATACAGTGAATTATAAGTAAATAATCTGTCTGTCAACAATTGTTGAAAAAATGACTTGTCATGCACACAGTAGATGCCCTAACTAGAGGTCGTCCGATTATGATTTTTCAATACCGATACCGATTATTGGAGGACCCAAAAAAAGCTGATATTTGTTAACTATTTTTTTACATTTGTAATAATGACAATTACAATAATAATAACAATAACAATACTGAATTAACACTTATTTTAACTTAATATAAAGCATAAATATAAAACATAAATAAAATCTATTTAGCCTCAAAAGTGTTGGAGAAGAAAGTAACATGTGCCATGTAAAAATTAGTGCCATGTAAAATATGTGCCATGTAAAAAAGCTAAAGTTTAAGTTCCTCAGAACATGAGAACATATGAAAGTTGGTGGTTCCTTTTAACATGAGACTTCAATATTCCAAGGTAAGAGGTTTTAGGTTGTAGTTAATATAATATTTATAGGACTATTTCTCTCTATACCATTTGTATTTCATATACCTTTGACTATTGGATGTTCTTATAGACACTATAGTATTGCAAGTGTAACAGTATAGCTTCCGTCCCCCTCCTCGCCCCTACCTGGGCTCGAACCAGGAACACATCGACAACAGCCACACTCGAAGCATCGTTACCCATCGCTCCACAAAAGCCGCGGCCCTTGCAGCGAAAGGGGAATAACTACTCCAAATCTAAAAGCGAGTGACGTTTGAAACAGTATTAGCGCACACCCAGGTAACTAGCTAGCCATTTCACATTAGGCTGATAGGCTTGAAGTCATAAACCTTGCTGTGCTTGCGAAGAGCTCCTGGCAAAACGCACGATTGTGCTGTTTGAATGAATGATTACGGGCCTGCTGCTGCTCAGTCAGACTGCTCTATCAAATCAGACTTAATTATAACATAATAACATGCAGAAATACGAGCCTTTGGTCATTAATATGATCGAATCCGGAAACTATCATTTCAAAAACAAAACGTTTATTCTTTCAGTGAAATATGGAACCGTTCGGTATTTTATCTAACGGGAAACATCCCGAAGTCTAAATATTCTTGTTACATTGCACAACCTTCAATGTTATGTCATAATTACGTGAAATTCTGGCAAATTAGTTCGCAATGAGCCAGGCAGCCCACAACTGTTGTTTTCACATCTCTAAGTTTAATGCTAGCTAGCAATTTACCTTGGCTTCTACTGCTTCCGCATAACAGGCAGGCTACTCGTGGAGTGCAATGGTTAGAGCGTTGGACTAGTTAACTGTGCGGTTGCAAGATTGGAACCCCTGAGCTGACAAGGTGAAAATCTGTCGTTCTGCCCCTGAACAAGGCAGTTAACCCACAGTTCATAGGCCGTCATTGAAAATAAAAATTTGTTCTTAACTGACTTGCCTAGTTAAATAAAGGTATATAAAACATTATTATTTTTTTTTTTATAATCGGAAATCGGCGCCCAAAAATACCGATTTCCGACTGTTATGAAAATTTGAAATTGGCCCTAATTAATCGGCCATTCCGATTAATCGGTCGACCTCTAGTCCTAACCGACTTGCCAAAACTATAGTTTGTTAACAAACATTTGTGGAGTGGTTAAAAAAATGAGTTTTAATGACTCCAACCAAATTGTATTTAAACTTCCAACTTCAACTGTATGTGTTATCTTTTAGGGACGGGGTCCTAATATTTTGTTTCTTAAACGGTTTACAAGATAGAGCCACATCTGTAGGAAGAAAACCAAAACCACTCTGTTTATTTTTTACGCATCTAGCGGCTAACAGAGGTTACTGACATATCCCCGGTTCTATGAACCAAGCTCAATTTCATTTATTTTATTTCAGAGTTTCTCTCGCGACCCCATTTTCAAATCTGGCGACTCTTAGTTTGGGAAACGCTGTGTTAGATTGACCTCTCTCTCAGTCCTTCCCTCCTATTCTCTCATTATGCAAAGGGATCTCCCTGTGCTTCAGCTCTGTAAATAACACACACACACACACACACACACACACACACACACACACACACACACACACACACACACACACACACACACACACACACACACACACACACACACACACACACACACACACACACACACACACACACACACACACACACACACACACACACACACACACACACACTGTACTGCAGACTTCTTATATGCTGATAGCCTGGGGGAACCCTCCCATCTCCTCCCCCTCCTTCCTCCACTATCAGAGAGACCTCTGTTTGTTGGAGGTGGAGCTTTAGCATGCAGACTCAAATGCATGACTGTACTGGAGCACTTAGAAATGCACTACACACTGTACTGTAATCATTTGGTGGAGGGTAGTGTATAAGGGGGAGCCCCATCCATTAGGTGATGTGTTAAGTCCTTTGTTTAACTCCATTTTGCTGGGCTGAAAATGAACTGCTATATATAGAACTCAAAGAGAGATAAAGAGAGAGTGGGCGGAGGGAGGGAGCAAGCGAGAGAGAGAGAGATGTGAAGGTAATGTTCGCTATTTTTACGAGTTCATCTGCTTTTTATTGGTGTGTGTGTGTGTGTGTGTGTGTGTGTGTGTGTGTGTGTGTGTGTGTGTGTGTGTGTGTGTGTGTGTGTGTGTGTGTGTGTGTGTGTGTGTGTGTGTGTGTGTGTGTCAGCAGCAGTATGGCCACGATGGTCAGCGTGTGACGGAAAGATGGCAAAGAAAACGGAAAGATTTCCGTCACAAAATGACAGCCAAGTATCTTGCAGTTTGATTCTATGTAAAGAACAGGTTGAAAGGCTAATGCCGAAGTAGCGATACCTTTTTTGTGTTGCTCCTGTGGTTTGTAAATGTAATATCTTTCCTATGGGCCTCTGTATCCTCTCTAGGTGGAATGGGCCTCGTGTAAAGAGTCTCATATTAGCTCTGTATCACAGTCCTATTAAGAGCTCTGTGTTACACTATCTCCTTTCTCCAGTCCCCCGTACTGTAAGCCTGAGCCCTGAGGGACAGGGCCTGATTGGTGGAGTGCTGCAGAGATGTTAGTCCTGCTGGAAGTTTCTCCCATCTCCACAGAGGAACTCTAGAGCTCTGTCAGAGTGACCATTGGGTTCTTCGTCACCTCCTTGACCAAGGCCCTTCTGCCCCGATTGCTCAGTTTGGTTGGCCGCCAGCTCTGGGAAGAGTTTTGGTGGTTCCAAACGTCTTACATTTAAGAATGATGGAGGACACTGTGTTCTTGGGGACCTTCAATTCTGCAGACATTTTTTGGTACCCTTCCCCAGATCTGTGCCTCGAACACAATCCTGTCTCTAAGCTTTACGGACAATTCCTTCAACCTCATGGTCTGGTTTTTGGTCTTAAATGCACTGTCAACTGTGGGACCTTATATAGACATGTGTGTGCCTTTCCAAATCATGTCCAATCAATTGAATTTACCACAAGTGGACTACAATCAAGTTGTAGAAACATCTCAAGGTTGATCAATGGAAACAGGATGCACCTGAGCTCAATTTCGAGTCTCATAGGAAGGGGTCTGAATTATTTGCAATAAATTTCCCCAAAATTGTATAAACCAATTTTCGCTTTGTCAATATGGGGTATTGTGTGTAGATTTCTGAGGATTTGTATTTATTTAACGACATCACGGTTCACGTTCCCCAAGGGACCCCCCCCCAGGCTCAACTCAAAAGATGGGGCACAGAATGCAAAAATATTCTTAGAAATATTTAACCTCCACACATTATCAAGTCCAATAGCTCAAATGAAAGATAAACACCTTGTTCATCTACCCAGCGAGTCAGATTTCTAAAATGTTTTACGGCGAAAACATAGCACATATGTATATCAAACCACCACTAGGACACATACAATATGTAGCCATATTGTCAAGCAAAAAACACAATCACAAACGCAGGATTAAAAGAAAAATAATTCACTAACCTTTTGAAAATCTTCATCAGATGACAGTAATAGGACATGTTACACAGTACATTTTTTTTTTTTTTCAATAATATGCCATTTATATCCATAAATCTCCGTTTACATTGAGCCATGTTCAAAAAATGCTACAAAAATGTCCTGAGAAATTATACATAGCTCCGCCAGATAACGCCAGAAAACAGCAATACACATCATAAACTTTGACTAAATATACATGTTCTACATATAGTTAGAAAGATACACTGCTTCTTAATGCAACCGCTGTGTTACATTTATTTTTAACCTTACAGAATTCGTTCACTAGGCACTAATCTGAGACGGCGCTCAGACATAAGCAATATTCCTCCGCTATGTTGGAGTCAACAGAAACACAAAATTACAACATAAATATTCCCTTACCTTTGATGGTCTTCGATCAGAATGTAGTGGAAGAAGTCATACTTACCCAAACCATTGTTTGGTTTCAATTCGTGTGTCTTTGTATTAGCATATGCTGCAAGTTCCAGCTGAAATGCTACCAAAAATTACTTCTGGTCACGAACAGTTGCGCATCAAAACTTCAAAATTCCATATTATATGTCGACTAAACTGGTCAAACTAAGTGCAGAATCAAGCTTTAGGATGTCCTAAGCGTACAAAACAATTGGCGATTCGACCGAATGAACGCAACTCTTCTCAAACGAAATGGAACAAAAGAATAGGCTGTATACAATTGCGCCAGGACGCACAGATATTTTCCAGTGACACGTCACTATTTTGCCCGCCAACCAGTCAAAGCTCGCAGGATTTTCTCCATTACTCTCCCCCATTGAAAGAACACAGCACGCTGAACACACAGAAACTGTTCCCAGATCCGTAGCTGGTTGGGAAGGGTGGGAGCGATGACGTCAGAGTTGGGGTAACTTTCCTGATGAGAGAGAGAGTTTGGGAGAATGGCTGCCCTGTGAGTTCTGCTTTACATACAGACATAATTCGAACGGTTTTAGAAGCTTTATAGTGTTTTCTATTCAATATTTATTATTATATGCATATATTAGCAATTTTGGACAGATTTCTTTTATGTTTACTATGGGCACGCAATTCCTCCAAAGGGGGCAGTATTGTGCATAACCCTAACAGTTTTTAATCCTTTGTAGAATAAGGCTGTATTGTAACAAAATGTGGAAAAAGTGAAGGGGTCTGATGTGAAATAGCTAGTTAGTGTTGGTGCGCGCTAATAGCGTTTCAATCGGTGACATCACTCGCTCTGAGACCTTGAAGTAGTGGTTCCCCTTGCTCTGCAAGGGCCGTGGTTAGGAAAAACTCCCTAGAAAGGCCAAAACCTAGGAAGAAACCTAGAGAGGAACCAGGCTATGTGGGGTGGCCAGTCCTCTTCTGGCTGTGCCGGGTAGAGATTATAACAGAACATGGCCAAGATGTTCAAATGTTCATAAATGACCAGCATGGTCGAATAATAATAAGGCAGAACAGTTGAAACTGGAGCAGCAGCACGGCCAGGTGGACTGGGGACAGCAAGGAGTCATCATGTCAGGTAGTCCTGGGGCATGGTCCTAGGGCTCAGGTCCTCCGAGAGAGAGAAAGGAGAGAATTACAGAACGCACACTTAGATTCACACAGGACACCGAATTGGACAGGAGAAGTACTCCAGATATAACAAACTGACCCCAGCCCCAAGACACATAAACTACTGCAGCATAAATACTGGAGGCTGAGACAGGAGGGGTCAGGAGACACTGTGGCCCCATCCGAGGACACCCCCGGACAGGGCCAAACAGGAAGGATATAACCCCACCCACTTTGCCAAAGCACAGCCCCCACACCACTAGAGGGATATCTTCAACCACCAACTTACCATCCTGAGACAAAGCTGAGTATAGCCCGCAAAGATCTCCGCCATGGTACAACCCAGGGGGGCAACCCAGACAGGATGACCACATCAGTGAATCAACCCACTCAGGTGACGCACCCCTTCCAGGGACGGCATGAGAGAGCCCCAGTAAGCCAGTGACTCAGCCCCTGTAATAGGGTTAGAGGCAGAGAATCCCAGTGGAATGAGGGGAACCGGCCAGGCAGAGACAGCAAGGGTGGTTCGTTGCTCCAGAGCCTTTCCGTTCACCTTCCCACTCCTGGGCCAGACTACACTCAATCATATGACCCACTGAAGAGATGAGTCTTCAGTAAAGACTTAAAGGTTGAGACCGAGTTTGCGTCTCTGACATGGGTAGGCAGACCGTTCCATAAAAATGGAGCTCTATAGGAGAAAGCCCTGCCTCCAGCTGTTTGCTTAGAAATTCTAGAGACAATTAGGAGGCCTGAGTCTTGTGACCGTAGCGTACGTGTAGGTATGTACGGCAGGACCAAATCAGAGAGATAGGTAGGAGCAAGCCCATGTAATGCTTTGTAGGTTAGCAGTAAAACCTTGAAATCAGCCCTTGCTTTGACAGGAAGACAGTGTAGGGAGGCTAGCACTGGAGTAATATGATCAAATTTTGGGGTTCTAGTCAGGATTCTAGCAGCCGTATTTAGCACTAACTGAAGTTTATTTAGTGCTTTATCCGGGTAGCCGGAAAGTAGAGCATTGCAGTAGTCTAACCTAGAAGTGACAAAAGCATGGATTAATTTTTCTGCATCATTTTTGGACAGAAAGTTTCTGATTTTTGCAATGTTACGTAGATGGAAAAAATCTGTCCTTGAAATGGTCTTGATATGTTCTTCAAAAGAGAGATCAGGGTCCAGAGTAACGCCGAGGTCCTTCACAGTTTTATTTGAGACGACTGTACAACCATTAAGATTAATTGTCAGATTCAACAGAAGATTTCTTCTTTTCTTGGAACCTAGAACAAGCATCTCTGTTTTGTCCGAGTTTAAAAGTAGAAAGTTTGCAGCCATCCACTTCCTTATGTCTGAAACACATGCTTCTAGCAAGGGCAATTTTGGGGCTTCACCATGTTTCATTGAAATGTACAGCTGTGTGTCATCCGCATAGCAGTGAAAGTTAACATTATGTTTTCAAATAACATCCCCAAGAGGTAAAATATATAGTGAAAACAATAGTGGTCCTAAAACGGAAGCTTGAGGAACACCGAAATTTACAGTTGATTTGTCAGAGAACAAACCATTCACAGAGACAAACTGATATCTTTCCGACAGATAAGAATTAAACCAGGCCAGAACTTGTCCGTGTAGACCAATTTGGGTTTCCAATCTCTCCAAAAGAATGGAAATCAAAAGCAGCACTAAGGTCTAGGAGCACGAGGACAGATGCAGAGCCTCGTTCCAATGCCATTAAAATGTAATTTACCACCTTCAAAAGTGCCGTCTCAGTGCTATGATGGGGTCTAAAACCAGACTGAAGCATTTCGTATACATTGTTTGTCTTCAGGAAGGCAGTGAGTTGCTGCGCAACAGCCTTTTCTAAGATTTTTGAGAGGAATGAAAGATTCGATATAGGCCGATAGTTTTTTATATTTTCTGGGTCAAGCTTTGGCTTTTTCAAGAGAGGCTTTATTACTGCCACTTTTAGTGAGTTTGGTACACATCCGGTGGATAGAGAGCCGTTTATTATGTTCAACATAGGAGGGCCAAGCACAGGAAGCAGCTCTTTCAGTAGTTTAGTTGGAATAGGGTCCAGTATGCAGCTTGAAGGTTTAGAGGCCATGATTATTTTCATCATTGTGTCAAGAGATATAGTACTAAAACACTTGAGCATCTCTCTTGATCCTAGGTCCAGGCAGAGTTGTGCAGACTCAGGACAACTGAGCTTTGAAGGAATACGCAGATTTAAAGAGGAGTCTGTAATTTGCTTTCTAATAATCATAATTTTTTCCTCAAAGAAGTTCATGAATTTATCACTGCTAAAGTGAAAGTCATCCTCTCTTGGGGAATGCTGCTTTTTAGTTAGATTTGCGACAGTATCAAAAAGGAATTTCGGATTGTTCTTATTTTCCTCAATTAAGTTAGAAAAATAGGATGATCGAGCAGCAGTAAGGGCTCTTCGGTACTGCACGGTACTGTCTTTCCAAGCTAGACGGAAGACTTCCAGTTTGGTGTGGCGCCATTTCCGTTCCAATTTTCTGGAAGCTTGCTTCAGAGCTCGGGTATTTTCTGTGTACCAGGGAGCTAGTTTCTTATGAGAAATGTTTTTAGTTTTTAGGGGTGCAACTGCATCTAGGGTATTGCGCAAGGTTAAATTGAGTTCCTCAGTTAGGTGGTTAACTGATTTTTGTCCTCTGGCGTCATTGGGTAGACAGAGGGAATCTGGAAGGACATCAAGAAATCTTTGTGTTGTCTGTGAATTTATAGCACGACTTTTGATGTTCCTTGGTTGGGGTCTGAGCAGATTATTTGTTGCAATTGCAAACTTAATAAAATGGTGGTCCGATAGTCCAGGATTATGAGGAAAAACATTAAGATCCACAACATTTATTCCATGGGACAAAACTAGGTCCAGCGTATGACTGTGACAGTGAGTAGGTCCAGAGACATGTTGGACAAAACCCACTGAGTCGATGATGGCTCCGAAAGCCTTTTGGAGTGCGTCTGTGGACTTTTCCATGTGAATATTAAAGTTACCAAAGATTAGAATATTATCTGCTATGACTACAAGGTCCGATAGGATTTCAGGAAACTCAGTGAGGAACGCTGTATATGGCCCAGCAGGCCTGTAAACAGTAGCTATAAAAAGTGATTGAGTAGGCTGCATAGATTTCATGACTAGAAGCTCAAAAGACGAAAACGTCATTTTTTTTTGTAAATTGAAATTTGCTATCGTAAATGTTAGCAACACCTCCGCCTTTGCGGGATGCACGTGGGATATGGTCACTAGTGTAGCCAGGAGGTGAGGCCTCATTTAACACAGTAAATTCATCAGGCTTAAGCCATGTTTCAGTCAGGCCAATCACATCAAGATTATGATCAGTGATTAGTTCATTGACTATAATTGCCTTTGAAGTAAGGGATCTAACATTAAGTAGCCCTATTTTGAGATGTGAGGTATCATGATCTCTTTCAATAATGACAGGAATGGAGGTGGTCTTTATCCTAGTGAGATTGCTAAGGCGAACACCGCCATGTTTAGTTTTGCCCAACCTAGGTCAAGGCACAGACACGGTCTCAATGGGGATAGCTGAGCTGACTACACTGACTGTGCTAGTGGCAGACTCCACTATGCTGGCAGGCTGGCTAACAGCCTGCTGCCTGGCCTGCACCCTATTTCATTGTGGAGCTAGAGGAGTTAGAGCCCTGTCTATGTTGGTAGATAAGATGAGAGCACCCCTCCAGCTTGGATGGAGTCCGTCGCTCCTCAGCAGGTCAGGCTTGGTCCTGTTTGTGGGTGAGTCCCAGAAAGAGGGCCAATTATCTACAAATTCTAACTTTTGGGAGGGGCAGGAAACAGTTATCAACCAGCGATTGAGTTGTGCGTCCGGAGTGAAAAAAACAGTAATTAAAAAGTAAAAACCGTAAAGTTGTCAGGTAGCAAAATAGGTTGGCAACAAAACGCACAGCAACTCGAAAACAAGTCTGCAAGTTGTGACCGGAAATTAAGACCGGTGGTTAAGACCAGTTAGCGGTGGTGCGAGCTAATAGCGTTTCATTCGGTGACGTCACTTGCTCTGAGACCTTGAAGTAGTGGTTCCCTTTGCTCTGCAAGGTCCGTGGCTTTTGTGGCGCAGTGGGTAGCAATGCTTCATGTGTGACTGTGGTTGATGTGTGCAGAGGGTCCCTGGTTCGAGCCCAGGTTGTGATGAGGAGAGGGACGGAAGCTATACTGTTACAAAGGCACTATATGTCAACGAATTGTCGAGGGCTCTAGAACATTTTGAAGCACCCGGCCTTACCCTACTAGACTGTGAAGTCAAATCTTTACTGTTTGCTGATGATCTGCAGCTTCAGTTCCCAACCAAGGAGGTCCTACAGCAGCACTTAGATCTGTCCCCAACCAAGGAGGGCCTACAGCAGCACCTAGATCTGTCCCCAACCAAGGAGGGCCTACAGCAGCACTTAGATCTGTCCCCAACCAAGGAGGGCCTACAGCAGCACCTAGATCTGTCCCCAACCAAGGAGGGCCTACAGCAGCACCTAGATCTGTCCCCAACCAAGGAGGGCCTACAGCAGCACCTAGATCTGTCCCCAACCAAGGAGGGCCTACAGCAGCACCTAGATCTGTCCCTAACCAAGGAGGGCCTACAGCAGCACCTAGATCTGTCCCCAACCAGGGAGGGCCTACAGCAGCACCTAGATCTGTCCCCAACCAAGGAGGGCCTACAGCAGCACCTAGATCTTCTACACAAATTCCGTCAGACTTTGGCCTTGACAGTTAATCTCAGTTTGACAAAAATAATGGTGTTCCAAAAAAAAGCTCCATTTCCCAGGACCACAAATACAAATTTCACCTCCTAGAGTACACAATAAACTATATCTACCTCGGCTGAAACATCAGCACCACAGGTAACTTTCACCAAGCTGGGAATGATCTGAGCATAACATTTGACATCCCAATTCGGATCTGGCTAAAAAATACATAAAACAGTTATAAAAACCATTGCCCTCTGTGGTTGTGAGGTCTGGGGTCCACTCACCAACCAAAAATTCACTAAATGTGACAAACACCAAATTGAGACAGCATGTAGAATTCTGCAATAACGTTCTACGTGTACAATGTAAAACGCCAGATATTACATGTAGAATTCTGCAATAACGTTCTACGTGTACAATGTAAATCACCAGATATTACATGTAGAATTCTGCAATAACGTTCTACGTGTACAATGTAAATCACCAGATATTACATGTAGAATTCTGCAATAACGTTCTACGTGCACAATGTAAAACGCCAGATATTACATGTAGAATTCTGCAATAACGTTCTACGTGTACAATGTAAAACGCCAGATATTACATGTAGAATTCTGCAATAACGTTCTACGTGTACAATGTAAAACGCCAGATATTACATGTAGAATTCTGCAATAACGTTCTACGTGTACAATGTAAATCGCCAGATATTACATGTAGAATTCTGCAATAAACGTGTACAATGTAAATCGCCAGATATTACATGTAGAATTCTGCAATAACGTTCTACGTGTACAATGTAAATCACCAGATATTACATGTAGAATTCTGCAATAACGTTCTACGTGCACAATGTAAAACGCCAGATATTACATGTAGAATTCTGCAATAACGTTCTACGTGTACAATGTAAAACGCCAGATATTACATGTAGAATTCTGCAATAACGTTCTACGTGTACAATGTAAATCACCAGATATTACATGTAGAATTCTGCAATAACGTTCTACGTGTACAATGTAAATCACCAGATATTACATGTAGAATTCTGCAATAACGTTCTACGTGTACAATGTAAATCACCAGATATTACTTGTAGAATTCTGCAATAACGTTCTACGTGTACAATGTAAATCACCAGATATTACATGTAGAATTCTGCAATAACGTTCTACGTGTACAATGTAAATCACCAGATATTACATGTAGAAACACGGGAAATGATGGGAACACCAGATATTACATGTAGAATTCTGCAATAACGTTCTACGTGTACAATGTAAAACGCCAGATATTACATGTAGAATTCTGCAATAACGTTCTACGTGTACAATGTAAAACGCCAGATATTACATGTAGAAACACGGGAAATGATGGGAAATGCTACAACCCAGTCCAGTCTGACAGTCAGGGTTAATAAGGGGATGAACGTTGACGGTTCTCCCCAATCAACGCCTGCTGTTGTACCACAGTCTAACATGGTTAACAGTGATGGGAAATGCTACAACCCAGTCCAGTCTGACAGTCAGGGTTAATAAGGGGATGAACGTTGACGGTTCTCCCCAATCAACGCCTGCTGTTGTACCACAGTCTAACATGGTTAACAGTGATGGGAAATGCTACAACCCAGTCCAGTCTGACAGTCAGGGTTATTAAGGGGATGAACGTTGACGGTTCTCCCCAATCAACGCCTGCTGTTGTACCACAGTCTAACATGGTTAACAGTGATGGGAAATGCTACAACCCAGTCCAGTCTGACAGTCAGGGTTATTAAGGGGATGAACGTTGACGGTTCTCCCCAATCAACGCCTGCTGTTGTACCACAGTCTAACATGGTTAACAGTGATGGGAAATGCTACAACCCAGACCAGTCTGACAGTCAGGTTTATTAAGGGGATGAACGTTGACGGTTCTCCCCAATCAACGCCTGCTGTTGTACCACAGTCTAACATGGTTAACAGTGATGGGAAATGCTACAACCCAGTCCAGTCTGACAGTCAGGGTTAATAAGGGGATGAACGTTGACGGTTCTCCCCAATCAACGCCTGCTGTTGTACCACAGTCTAACATGGTTAACAGTGATGGGAAATGCTACAACCCAGTCCAGTCTGACAGTCAGGGTTAATAAGGGGATGAACGTTGACGGTTCTCCCCAATCAACGCCTGCTGTTGTACCACAGTCTAACATGGTTAACAGTGATGGGAAATGCTACAACCCAGTCCAGTCTGACAGTCAGGGTTAATAAGGGGATGAACGTTGACGGTTCTCCCCAATCAACGCCTGCTGTTGTACCACAGTCTAACATGGTTAACAGTGATGGGAAATGCTACAACCCAGTCCAGTCTGACAGTCAGGGTTAATAAGGGGATGAACGTTGACGGTTCTCCCCAATCAACGCCTGCTGTTGTACCACAGTCTAACATGGTTAACAGTGATGGGAAATGCTACAACCCAGTCCAGTCTGACAGTCAGGGTTATTAAGGGGATGAACGTTGACGGTTCTCCCCAATCAACGCCTGCTGTTGTACCACAGTCTAACATGGTTAACAGTGATGGGAAATGCTACAACCCAGTCCAGTCTGACAGTCAGGGTTAATAAGGGGATGAACGTTGACGGTTCTCCCCAATCAACGCCTGCTGTTGTACCACAGTCTAACATGGTTAACAGTGATGGGAAATGCTACAACTCAGTCCAGTCTGACAGTCAGGGTTATTAAGGGGATGAACGTTGACGGTTCTCCCCAATCAACGCCTGCTGTTGTACCACAGTCTAACATGGTTAACAGTGATGGGAAATGCTACAACCCAGACCAGTCTGACAGTCAGGGTTATTAAGGGGATGAACGTTGACGGTTCTCCCCAATCAACGCCTGCTGTTGTACCACAGTCTAACATGGTTAACAGTGATGGGAAATGCTACAACCCAGTCCAGTCTGACAGTCAGGGTTAATAAGGGGATGAACGTTGACGGTTCTCCCCAATCAACGCCTGCTGTTGTACCACAGTCTAACATGGTTAACAGTGATGGGAAATGCTACAACCCAGTCCAGTCTGACAGTCAGGGTTAATAAGGGGATGAACGTTGACGGTTCTCCCCAATCAACGCCTGCTGTTGTACCACAGTCTAACATGGTTAACAGTGATGGGAAATGCTACAACCCAGTCCAGTCTGACAGTCAGGGTTATTAAGGGGATGAACGTTGACGGTTCTCCCCAATCAACGCCTGCTGTTGTACCACAGTCTAACATGGTTAACAGTGATGGGAAATGCTACAACCCAGTCCAGTCTGACAGTCAGGGTTATTAAGGGGATGAACGTTGACGGTTCTCCCCAATCAACGCCTGCTGTTGTACCACAGTCTAACATGGTTAACAGTGATGGGAAATGCTACAACCCAGTCCAGTCTGACAGTCAGGGTTAATAAGGGGATGAACGTTGACGGTTCTCCCCAATCAACGCCTGCTGTTGTACCACAGTCTAACATGGTTAACAGTGATGGGAAATGCTACAACCCAGTCCAGTCTGACAGTCAGGGTTATTAAGGGGATGAACGTTGACGGTTCTCCCCAATCAACGCCTGCTGTTGTACCACAGTCTAACATGGTTAACAGTGATGGGAAATGGTACAACCCAGTCCAGTCTGACAGTCAGGGTTATTAAGGGGATGAACGTTGACGGTTCTCCCCAATCAACGCCTGCTGTTGTACCACAGTCTAACATGGTTAACAGTGATGGGAAATGCTACAACCCAGTCCAGTCTGACAGTCAGGGTTATTAAGGGGATGAACGTTGACGGTTCTCCCCAATCAACGCCTGCTGTTGTACCACAGTCTAACATGGTTAACAGTGATGGGAAATGCTACAACCCAGTCCAGTCTGACAGTCAGGGTTATTAAGGGGATGAACGTTGACGGTTCTCCCCAATCAACGCCTGCTGTTGTACCACAGTCTAACATGGTTAACAGTGATGGGAAATGCTACAACCCAGTCCAGTCTGACAGTCAGGGTTATTAAGGGGATGAACGTTGACGGTTCTCCCCAATCAACGCCTGCTGTTGTACCACAGTCTAACATGGTTAACAGTGATGGGAAATGCTACAACCCAGTCCAGTCTGACAGTCAGGGTTAATAAGGGGATGAACGTTGACGGTTCTCCACAATCAACGCCTGCTGTTGTACCACAGTCTAACATGGTTAACAGTGATGGGAAATGCTACAACCCAGTCCAGTCTGACAGTCAGGGTTATTAAGGGGATGAACGTTGACGGTTCTCCCCAATCAACGCCTGCTGTTGTACCACAGTCTAACATGGTTAACAGTGATGGGAAATGCTACAACCCAGTCCAGTCTGACAGTCAGGGTTATTAAGGGGATGAACGTTGACGGTTCTCCCCAATCAACGCCTGCTGTTGTACCACAGTCTAACATGGTTAACAGTGATGGGAAATGCTACAACCCAGTCCAGTCTGACAGTCAGGGTTATTAAGGGGATGAACGTTGACGGTTCTCCCCAATCAACGCCTGCTGTTGTACCACAGTCTAACATGGTTAACAGTGATGGGAAATGCTACAACCCAGTCCAGTCTGACAGTCAGGGTTAATAAGGGGATGAACGTTGACGGTTCTCCCCAATCAACGCCTGCTGTTGTACCACAGTCTAACATGGTTAACAGTGATGGGAAATGCTACAACCCAGTCCAGTCTGACAGTCAGGGTTAATAAGGGGATGAACGTTGACGGTTCTCCCCAATCAACGCCTGCTGTTGTACCACAGTCTAACATGGTTAACAGTGATGGGAAATGCTACAACCCAGTCCAGTCTGACAGTCAGGGTTATTAAGGGGATGAACGTTGACGGTTCTCCCCAATCAACGCCTGCTGTTGTACCACAGTCTAACATGGTTAACAGTGATGGGAAATGCTACAACCCAGACCAGTCTGACAGTCAGGGTTATTAAGGGGATGAACGTTGACGGTTCTCCCCAATCAACGCCTGCTGTTGTACCACAGTCTAACATGGTTAACAGTGATGGGAAATGCTACAACCCAGTCCAGTCTGACAGTCAGGGTTAATAAGGGGATGAACGTTGACGGTTCTCCCCAATCAACGCCTGCTGTTGTACCACAGTCTAACATGGTTAACAGTGATGGGAAATGCTACAACCCAGTCCAGTCTGACAGTCAGGGTTATTAAGGGGATGAACGTTGACGGTTCTCCCCAATCAACGCCTGCTGTTGTACCACAGTCTAACATGGTTAACAGTGATGGGAAATGCTACAACCCAGTCCAGTCTGACAGTCAGGTTTATTAAGGGGATGAACGTTGACGGTTCTCCCCAATCAACGCCTGCTGTTGTACCACAGTCTAACATGGTTAACAGTGATGGGAAATGCTACAACCCAGTCCAGTCTGACAGTCAGGGTTAATAAGGGGATGAACGTTGACGGTTCTCCCCAATCAACGCCTGCTGTTGTACCACAGTCTAACATGGTTAACAGTGATGGGAAATGCTACAACCCAGTCCAGTCTGACAGTCAGGGTTAATAAGGGGATGAACGTTGACGGTTCTCCCCAATCAACGCCTGCTGTTGTACCACAGTCTAACATGGTTAACAGTGATGGGAAATGCTACAACCCAGTCCAGTCTGACAGTCAGGGTTATTAAGGGGATGAACGTTGACGGTTCTCCCCAATCAACGCCTGCTGTTGTACCACAGTCTAACATGGTTAACAGTGATGGGAAATGCTACAACCCAGTCCAGTCTGACAGTCAGGTTTATTAAGGGGATGAACGTTGACGGTTCTCCCCAATCAACGCCTGCTGTTGTACCACAGTCTAACATGGTTAACAGTGATGGGAAATGCTACAACCCAGTCCAGTCTGACAGTCAGGGTTAATAAGGGGATGAACGTTGACGGTTCTCCTCAATCAACGCCTGCTGTTGTACCACAGTCTAACATGGTTAACAGTGATGGGAAATGCTACAACCCAGTCCAGTCTGACAGTCAGGGTTATTAAGGGGATGAACGTTGACGGTTCTCCCCAATCAACGCCTGCTGTTGTACCACAGTCTAACATGGTTAACAGTGATGGGAAATGCTACAACCCAGTCCAGTCTGACAGTCAGGGTTATTAAGGGGATGAACGTTGACGGTTCTCCCCAATCAACGCCTGCTGTTGTACCACAGTCTAACATGGTTAACAGTGATGGGAAATGCTACAACCCAGTCCAGTCTGACAGTCAGGGTTAATAAGGGGATGAACGTTGACGGTTCTCCCCAATCAACGCCTGCTGTTGTACCACAGTCTAACATGGTTAACAGTGATGGGAAATGCTACAACCCAGTCCAGTCTGACAGTCAGGGTTATTAAGGGGATGAACGTTGACGGTTCTCCCCAATCAACGCCTGCTGTTGTACCACAGTCTAACATGGTTAACAGTGATGGGAAATGCTACAACCCAGTCCAGTCTGACAGTCAGGGTTATTAAGGGGATGAACGTTGACGGTTCTCCCCAATCAACGCCTGCTGTTGTACCACAGTCTAACATGGTTAACAGTGATGGGAAATGCTACAACCCAGTCCAGTCTGACAGTCAGGGTTAATAAGGGGATGAACGTTGACGGTTCTCCACAATCAACGCCTGCTGTTGTACCACAGTCTAACATGGTTAACAGTGATGGGAAATGCTACAACCCAGTCCAGTCTGACAGTCAGGGTTATTAAGGGGATGAACGTTGACGGTTCTCCCCAATCAACGCCTGCTGTTGTACCACAGTCTAACATGGTTAACAGTGATGGGAAATGCTACAACCCAGTCCAGTCTGACAGTCAGGGTTATTAAGGGGATGAACGTTGACGGTTCTCCCCAATCAACGCCTGCTGTTGTACCACAGTCTAACATGGTTAACAGTGATGGGAAATGCTACAACCCAGTCCAGTCTGACAGTCAGGGTTATTAAGGGGATGAACGTTGACGGTTCTCCCCAATCAACGCCTGCTGTTGTACCACAGTCTAACATGGTTAACAGTGATGGGAAATGCTACAACCCAGTCCAGTCTGACAGTCAGGGTTAATAAGGGGATGAACGTTGACGGTTCTCCCCAATCAACGCCTGCTGTTGTACCACAGTCTAACATGGTTAACAGTGATGGGAAATGCTACAACCCAGTCCAGTCTGACAGTCAGGGTTAATAAGGGGATGAACGTTGACGGTTCTCCCCAATCAACGCCTGCTGTTGTACCACAGTCTAACATGGTTAACAGTGATGGGAAATGCTACAACCCAGTCCAGTCTGACAGTCAGGGTTATTAAGGGGATGAACGTTGACGGTTCTCCCCAATCAACGCCTGCTGTTGTACCACAGTCTAACATGGTTAACAGTGATGGGAAATGCTACAACCCAGTCCAGTCTGACAGTCAGGTTTATTAAGGGGATGAACGTTGACGGTTCTCCCCAATCAACGCCTGCTGTTGTACCACAGTCTAACATGGTTAACAGTGATGGGAAATGCTACAACCCAGTCCAGTCTGACAGTCAGGGTTAATAAGGGGATGAACGTTGACGGTTCTCCCCAATCAACGCCTGCTGTTGTACCACAGTCTAACATGGTTAACAGTGATGGGAAATGCTACAACCCAGTCCAGTCTGACAGTCAGGGTTATTAAGGGGATGAACGTTGACGGTTCTCCCCAATCAACGCCTGCTGTTGTACCACAGTCTAACATGGTTAACAGTGATGGGAAATGGTACAACCCAGTCCAGTCTGACAGTCAGGGTTATTAAGGGGATGAACGTTGACGGTTCTCCCCAATCAACGCCTGCTGTTGTACCACAGTCTAACATGGTTAACAGTGATGGGAAATGCTACAACCCAGTCCAGTCTGACAGTCAGGGTTAATAAGGGGATGAACGTTGACGGTTCTCCCCAATCAACGCCTGCTGTTGTACCACAGTCTAACATGGTTAACAGTGATGGGAAATGCTACAACCCAGTCCAGTCTGACAGTCAGGGTTAATAAGGGGATGAACGTTGACGGTTCTCCCCAATCAACGCCTGCTGTTGTACCACAGTCTAACATGGTTAACAGTGATGGGAAATGCTACAACCCAGTCCAGTCTGACAGTCAGGGTTATTAAGGGGATGAACGTTGACGGTTCTCCCCAATCAACGCCTGCTGTTGTACCACAGTCTAACATGGTTAACAGTGATGGGAAATGCTACAACCCAGTCCAGTCTGACAGTCAGGTTTATTAAGGGGATGAACGTTGACGGTTCTCCCCAATCAACGCCTGCTGTTGTACCACAGTCTAACATGGTTAACAGTGATGGGAAATGCTACAACCCAGTCCAGTCTGACAGTCAGGGTTAATAAGGGGATGAACGTTGACGGTTCTCCTCAATCAACGCCTGCTGTTGTACCACAGTCTAACATGGTTAACAGTGATGGGAAATGCTACAACCCAGTCCAGTCTGACAGTCAGGGTTATTAAGGGGATGAACGTTGACAGTTCTCCACAATGACAATGGAGGAGAAATGCATCATGGGAAATGCCTATGAATCCTGGTGAGTAAAGGTGCCTGAGAGGATGTCTCCATTTAGGAGCTTAAGTCCCTAGTGGCCTTCATATTATGGAAGGATGTGGGAAGCATCATGGGAAATGTAGTCTGAAAAATGAAAATACTTATCAGGCTTGTTTCCTGATGGTCACTCTGACAGAGCTCCGGAGTTCTTCTGTGGAGATGGTTGTCCTTCTGGAAGGTTCTCCCATCTCTTCAGCACTCCACCAATCAGGCCTTTATGGTAGAGTGGCCAGACGGAAGCCACTCAGTAAAAGGCACAAGACAGCCCGCTTGGAGTTTACAAAAAGCTACCTAAATACTCTGACTATGAGAAACAAGATTCTCTGGTCTGATGAAACCAAGATTTGGCCTGAATGCCAAGCGTCACATCTGGAGGGAACCTGGCACCATCCCTACGGTGAAGCATGGTGGTGGCAGCATCATGCTGTGTTGATGTTTTTCAGCAGCAGGTACTGGGAGACTAGTCAGGATGGAGGGAAAGATGAGCGGAGCAGAAACGTGATGAAAACTTGCTCCAGACCAAACGGTTCAACATTCTGCAGAGAAGAATGGGAGAAAGTCTCCAAATACAGGTGTGCCAAGCTTGTAGCGTCATACCAAAGAGGACTCCAGGCTATAATCATTGCCTAATGTGCTTCAACAAAGTACTGAGTAAAGGGTCTGAATACTTATGTATGTGATATTTCCGTATTTTTTTACATAGTCCAAGCTTCCCTTAAGTTTGGGTCAGTCACAGTGGTCTGGTATTCTGCCACTGTGTGCTCTCTGTTTATGGCCAAATAGCATTCCAGTTTGCTCAGTTTTTTTGTGAATTCATTCCAATGTATCAAGTAATTTTCTTTTCTTTTTCTCCTGATTTGGTTGGGTCTAATTGTGTTGATGTCCTGGGCCTCTGTGGGGTCTGTTTGTGTTTGTGAACAGAGCCCCAGGACCAGCTTTCTTAGGGGACTCTTCTCCAGGTTCATCTCTCTGTAGGTGATGGCTTTGTTATGGAAGGTTTGGGAATCGTGTCCTTTTTAGTGGTTGTAGAATTTAATGGCTCTTTTCTGGATTTGGATAATTAGTGGGTATCGGCCTAATTCTGCTCTGCATGCATTATTTGGTGTTCTACGTTGTACACTGAGGATATTTTTGCAAAATTCTGCATGCGGTCTCATTTTGGTGTTTTTCCCATTTTGTGAATTCTTGGTTGGTGAGCAGACCCCAGATCACAACCATAAAGGGCAATGGGTTCTATAACTGATTCAAGTATTTTTATACCAGATCCTAATTGGTATGTCGAATTTTATGTTCCTTTTGATGGCATAGAAGGCCCTTCTTGCCTTGTCTCTCAGATCGTTCACAGCTTTGTGGAAGTTGCCTGTGGCGCTGATGTTGGGACCGAGGTATGTATAGTTTTTTGTGTGCTTTTGTGCAGTTGTTCCCATACTTTTTATAGTCCTGTACCCCTTCAAACATTCAACCTCCAGCTGTGTATCTCCTCTAGCACCAGGGTCAGCACACTCTCAAATGTTGTTTTTTTGCCATCATTGTAAGCCTGCCACACACACACTATACGATACATTTATTAAACATAAGAATGAGTTTTTGTCACAACCCGGCTCGTGAGAAGTGGCTCTTATAGGGCCGGTTCACAAATTATAATAATAAATCAATCATTTTGCTCTTTATTTTACATATAAAACCTTATTTGTTCATCAAAAATTGTGAGTAACTCACCACAGGTTAATGAGAAGGGTGTGCTTGAAAGGATCCACATAACTCTGCAATGTTGGGTTGTATTGGAGAGAGTCTCGGTCTTAAATCATATTCCACACACAGTCTGTGCCTGTATTTAGTTTTCATGCTAGTGAGGGCCGAGAATCCACTCTCACATAGGTCCGTGGTTGCAAAGGGCATCAGTGTCTTAACAGATTGATTTGCCAAGGTAGGATACTCTGAGCACAGCCCAATCCAGAAACCTGGCAGTGGCTTCTGATTAAATTCAATTTTCACAGAACCGCTTGTTGCAATTTCGATGAGGCTCTCTTGTTCAGATATCGGTAAGTGGACTGGAGGCAGGGCATGAAAGGGATAACAAATCTAGTTCTTTGTGTCATCCATTTTGGGAATGTATCTGCGTAATTGCACTCCCAGCTCACTCAGGTGCTTCACTATATATCACATTTGACATTGTCCGTAAGCTTGAGTTCGTTTGCGACACATAAAATCATACGATGGAAAGACCTGTGTGTTGTCCTTGTTAATGCAGACAGAGAGGAGCTCCAACTTCTCAATCATAACCTCAATTTTGTCCCCCACTTTGAATATAGTTGCAGAGAGTCCCTGTAATCCTAGATTCAGATCGTTCAGGAGAGAATAAACATCACCCAGATAGGTCAGTCATTTGAGAAACTCGTCATCATGCAAGCAGTCAGACAAGTGAAAATTATGGTCAGTAAAGAACATTTTAAGCTCGTCTCCCAATTAACCAGAGCACTTCTGTATGTTGTAAAAGCGTTACATGGTTGCTGCCCGTATCATTGCATAGTGCAGAAAATACATGAGAGTTCAGGGGCCTTGCTTTAACAAAGTTAACCATTTTCACTGTAGTGTCCAAAACGTCTTTCAAGCTGTCAGGCATTCCCTTGGCAGTAAGAGCCTCTCGGTGGATTTTTAATTACATTTATTTAATTGCATTTATTTAATTTATTTAGTCAGTTAAGAACAAATTCTTATTTACAGTGACGGCCTACCGGGGAATAGTGGGTTAACTGCCTTGTTCATGGGCAAAATGACAGATTTCGGTTACTGGCCCAACAGTTATTTTTGGCAGTGAAAAGAGGCTACTCTGGTGAGAGAAAAAACCTCACCCGTATGTATGTATAGCCCCGTTGGAAAATATAAATGGACTGTTTGAAAATGTTTTATTTATTTATATGTGTGTATGTATGTACTGTATATATATAAAAAAATGTTAATCACGTTTTTATTGTGGATACCCCAGTTTGGTAATACTGTCAGGGCCCAGGTCTGGCAGAATCTGTGCAGAAGATCTAGGTGCTGCTGTAGGCCCTGCTTGGTTGGGGACAGAAGCACCAGATCATCAGCAAACAGTAGATATTTGACTTCAGATTCTAGTATGGTGAGGCTGGGTGCTGCGGACTGTTTTAGTGCCCTCGCCAATTCTTTGATATATATGTTAAAGAGGGTGGAGCTTCTGCTGCATCCCTGTCTCACCCCACGGCCCTGTGCAAAGAAATGTGTGATTTTTGACAAATTTAACCGTGGATTTGTTGATTTTGTACATGGATTTTATAATTTTCTATTTTTTTCTCCCAACACCGCTTTCCATCAATTTATTTAGGAGACGCTCGTGCCAAATTGAGTCAAAGGCTTTTTTGAAATCAACAAAGCCTGAGGAGACTTGGTCTTTTTTTGGTGTGTTTGTTAGTCGCCCTGCACACCCTAATTGACAATGTGATCTGTCGTACGATAGTTTTGTAAGAAGACAATTTGACATTTGCTCAGCACATTGTTTTCATTGAGGAAATGTACAAGTCTGCTGTTAATGATAATGCAGAGGATTTTCCCAAGGTTACTGTTGACGCATTTCCCACGGTAGTTATTGGTGTCAAATTTGTCTCCACTTTTGTGGATTGCGGTGATCAGTCCTTGACTCTAAATATTGGGGAAGATGCCAGAGCTAAGGATGATGTTAAAGAGTTTTAGTATAGCCAATTGGAATTTGTTGTCTGTATATTTGATCATTTCATTGAGGATACCATCAACACCACAGGCCTTTTTGGGTTGGAGGGTTTTTATTTTGTCCTGTAACTCATTCAATGTAACTGGAGAATCCAGTGGGTTCTTTAATAGTTGATTCTAAGATTTGTATATGTTTTTACTGTTTGTTATTTGTTATAGCGACAAAAAGACTGGAGAAGTGGTTTAACCATACATCTTCATTTTGGATAGGAAGCTCTTTGTGTTGTTGTTTGTTTAGTGTTTTCAAATTTTTCCAGAAGTGGTTAGAGTCTATGTATTCTTCAATTACATTTCTGATTTCTTATGTGCTGTTCCTCTCTTTCTCTCTCTCTCTCTCTCTCGCCCTCTCTCTCGCCCTCTCTCTCTCTCTCTCTCTCTCTCTACACCTAAAATTGCACACAAAATCACTGAAGCTGGAGTCTTATATCTCCTTCTCATCAGCTGTTTGGGCAGCTTGCCGATCACTGTACCTGTACACAGCCCATCTGTAAATAGCACACCCAACTACCTCATCCCCATATTGTTATTTATCTTTTTGTTCTTTTGCACCCCAGTATCTCATCATCTGCACATCTATCACTCCAGTATTAATGCTAAATTGTAATTATTTCACCTCTATGGCCTATTTATTGCCTTACCTCCCTACTCTTCTACATTTGCACAGACTGTACATACGTTTTTCTATTGTGTTATTGACTACGTTTGTTTATGTGTAACTCTCTGTTGTTTTTTTGTCACACTGCTTTGCTTTATCTTGGCCAGGTCGCAGTTGTAAATGAGAACTTGTTCTCAACTGGCCTACCTGGTTAAATAAAGGTGTTCTCAACTGGCCTACCTGGTTAAATAAAGGTGAAATACAAATCAAATAAATAGGGAACTCCCTGTAAATATCACACCAACACACTCACACACACTGCTGCAGACTTCTTATATGCTGATAGCCTGGGGGAACCCTCCCATCTCCTCCCCCTCCTTCCTCCACTATCAGAGAGACCTCTGTTTGTTGGAGGTGGAGCTTTAGCATGCAGACTCAAATGCATGACTGTACTGGAGCACTTAGAAATGCACTACACACTGTACTGTACATCATTTGGTGGAGGGTAGTGTATAAGGGGGAGCCCCATCCATTAGGTGATGTGTTAAGTCCTTTGTTTAACTCCATTTTGCTGGGCTGAAAATGAACTGCTATATA
This sequence comes from Oncorhynchus masou masou, assembly GCF_036934945.1. Taxonomy (NCBI): domain Eukaryota; kingdom Metazoa; phylum Chordata; class Actinopteri; order Salmoniformes; family Salmonidae; genus Oncorhynchus; species Oncorhynchus masou. The sequence continues at coordinate 2,501,220 of NC_088230.1, read as the reverse complement.
TAGAACTCAAAGAGAGATAAAGAGAGAGAGGGCGGAGGGAGGGAGCAAGCGAGAGAGAGATGTGAAGGTAATGTTTTTACAAGTTCATCTGCTTCCTTTGTCTCTTGAGTCTACTGGCAGATAGCCTTTTCTCAAGCTAAGTGTGTGTGTGAGTCAGCAGCAGTATGGCCACGATGGTCAGCGTGTGTGACTGAAAGACTGCAAGTTTCCGTCACAAAATGATGGAATCAAACTGCAAGATACTTGGCTATGTAAAGAACAGGTTGAAAGGCTAATGCCGAAGTAGCGATACCTTTTTTGTGTTGCTCCTGTGGTTTCTAAATGTAATATCTTTCCTATGGGCCTCTGTATCCTCTCTAGGTGGAATGGGCCTCGTGTAAAGAGTCTCATATTAGCTCTGTATCACAGTCCTATTAAGAGCTCTCCTTTCTCCAGTCCCCCTTACTGTAAGCCTGAGCCCTGAGGGACACACACACACACACACACACACAGAGACGGAGGGATCAGAGAAACCTCAGATGACACACACTGAGGAGAGGAGCTGAAATGTGGAGTAATTGATGTGAGCTCAGAGGGATGAATTTTCACAGCTCACCTCTTCCTCCTACTCCTCTGCTCCTCTTCTCTCCTTCGCTCCCTCACCTCCCTTCTCTCTTGTTTGACTTGATAAGCATCAAATGTAGGCCTATCATAGCTCATCTGAGCCAGTTTCTCTCCATTTGCCACATGGGCCTTAGATCACCCAGACATTGACTTAAGTGCAATTGAGTGTTTTCCACATAATGGTGAAGATTAGGATTTGATCCCAGATCTGTGCCTAGGTGTCTTACAGTATCAATACAGGTTGGACCGGTCTCAATAACATGAAGCTGCACTAGGTAAACACACAAACGCACGCAAACACTCCCAGTGCACACTGGATCTCGTGTGTTTGCTCTTCTTAACTGGATTTAACATACGGAACGCACGCATGCATACACAAACACACCATTGATTTTATCATGTGCTATGGGAGCCATAAAACTAGTGTATCCCTCTGCTGGCCTCTCCCCCCTAGTTTCCTGCTGAATGAATGGCTCCTTACCGTCTTGGTAAACATGGGCATGTTATGGTGGGATGTTGCCAGGGGAATCATTAACCTCAACCGTAATGGGATTCGGTCTGATCTCCTTTATTATAATGTCATTTCACATACTGTATCCGATGCCCATTTTAATCTATCATATCCTTGTTCTTCTAATATCTTCTCTAGATCACATGCATTGTGCTTTTTCGAATAGAAAGATTGTTTTGTTTTTTGATAGGAACAGATACAGTGAAAATACTGGCAGAGTGAATTACAAAGAGCGACTTTTATAAAGACTGAATTATAAAGTGTGAATTAGAAGGGGGCGTTTGTTGAAGATTGACACTTTATAGGCAGCATGTTCTTCTGTGTATCAAATCAAAGTTTATAATACATCTAGAAATGTAGGAGGGGAAAAACAATTAACCCAAATAGCACCGTAACAGCAATCCAAGAGCAAGCTCTCTGGATGAATTTATTCCGAAGGCGCAACACTGAGTGTACAAAACATTAAGAACACCTGCTCTCTCCATGACAGACTGACCAGGTGAGTCCAGGTGAACGCTATGATCTCTTATGTATATGTCGCCTGTTAAATCAAGGATTGTGTGCCATTCAGAGGGTGAATGGACAAGACAAAAGATTGAAGTACCTTTTTGAACGGGCTATGGTAGTAGGTGCCAGGCGCACTGCAACGCTGCTGGGTTTTTCATGCGCAGCATGGGCCAGCATCCCTGTGGAACGCTTTCGACACCTTGTAGAGTCCTTCCTCCTGACAGAGGAGGCTGTTTGGGGGGGGGGCTTATGTTTCTAACTCCAACAGTGCAGCAATATCTAACAACACGATGACAATACCCACACAATCCAAAACCTTTTTTTAAATAACAAGAAATGAAGACATATCAGAACGAGCATCTAGTATCAGTCTAGAATATAAATATTGACATGAACATTTATATTTGACATTTGAGTCATATAGCAGGCGCTTGCAGTAGTGAGTGCATACATTGCCATACTTTTTTCGGACTGGTCCCCCGTGGGAATCGAACCCACAACCCTGGCATTGCGTCATACGTATAAATGTTTATACATGGTGTGTATAGACAGTGTGGACAGTATATGAATAGAAAAGGTGTGTATAGGATGAGCCATGACTAGAATACAGTAGACGCATATAAAGTAATGATACGGCATGTAAACATTTTGCAAGTGACCAGGGTTCAATAACTATGCACATAAGTACATGTACATACAAGGCAGAGTTCTCTAATGGTTACGTCTAATGCTCAGGGTAGAGTACCGGTGATAGCCGGCTAGTGACAGTGTCTTAAGGTTCAGGGCAGGGTACTGGGCGGAGGCCGGCGAGTGATAACTGAAGATGCGGCTTGAAATGCCAGCACCCTTGTGAAGGTTAACACGCTTTAATGTATTACTCACGTCTGCCATGGAGATCGGGAGCACTCTGTCCTTTTGAGTGGCTGGGGCCCACGTTGGTGGCTTGGTGTTGTTTTCCTCGAAGCAGGCGAAGAAGGTGTTTAGATCATCCAGGAGTGAGGCGTCGGTGTCCGCGACGAGGCTGGCTTTCCCTTTACAATCCCTGATTGTCTGGAGTCCCTGCCACATACGTCTCGTGTCGGATCCGTTGAATTGCGAATCCACTTTGTCCCTGTAATTTAATTTGCCTCTTTGATTGCCTTACGGAGGTCATAAGTCCAGTGTTCCCAGTCAACTTGCCGTGCAGTTGAAATGCAGTGATTTCAATTTTGCGCGATTGCTTCCATCGATCCACGGGTTTTTGGTTTGGATAAGTTATAATCCTCACAGTAGGAACCACATCCTCTATGCAGTTCCTGATGAACCCAGTCACACTAACAATTCAATATTAAACTGATTATGGCAAAAGGCTTATCTTAGGTCATAATCGAAGTCAGCGTACTCCAATGAAATCACCTGACTAATCTTTAAAGTGATTAGGACATGTAAACACCTTAATGGGAGTTTCAGCAGTGTCTTTGATCTACGCAGGTTTAAGCACGAGCAGCACGAGCTTCCTTCTTTTGCGCGAGTGAGGCGAGCTTGGGGGAAAAACGGAAAGGAGGCATGTTAGAAATAGTTTTCGTCTGAAACTCTGAATCAAATAGGCACCACAAAAATAGCTGGTCGTTGTGAATGTTTATTTTGACTGGCGATTTTTCTGCATTTATCCGAGTCCCATCAAGAATACTGATTTCAGACGTGTCCATGTAAACAGGATTATTAGAGAAATCTTCTCGCAAACGTTTAAATCAAACTAATTGATTAAACGGACTATTCACAGTAATGGAGTTATTGTGTTGCTGTGACCGTACTCCGTGTATAGGTCAACAGTGTATAGGTCAACAGTGTATAGGTCAACAGTGTATAGGTCAACAGTGTATAGGTCAACAGTGTATAGGTCAACAGTGTATAGGTCAACAGTGTTCCCGGAGGCGACCTGAACATTTCCCAGCCTGATCAAAACAGTCTTGAAGCATAGATTCCGATTGGTCAGACCAACATTGAACAGCCCTTACCACGGGTGCTTCAGGCTTAAGTTTCTGCCCTATAGGCGAGGAGGAGTGTGTGTGTGTGTGTGTAAATAGAACACACCTCAATTCTCTGGTTTAGTTAAACAGCGTTTCTAGTTTACCACCTCTGCCAAGGGCAACCGCTAACCAGGATACGCGCACGCACACACATACATACACACATACACACGTACACATACACAAACCTCCCCTGCCAGATCTCAGGGGAACAGTGATGGAACAGTGAGAGACACAGACGGGAGCAGGACCAGGGAGGTGTGTGTGCGTCTGTTTGTGTGTGTGTGTAGCCAGGGGAGGGGTTCTAAATCATTAAACACCTCTGTGTAGAACAGTGTGTCAGTGTAGGCAGGTGGAAGCCCCAGGTGGAATTCAGAGGAACACTTGGTAATGTGTGTGTGTGTGTGTGTGTGTGTGTGTGTGTGTGTGTGTGTGTGTGTGTGTGTGTGTGTGTGTGTGTGTGTGTGTGTGTGTGTGTGTGTGTGTGTGTGTGTGTGTGTGTGTGATTTTACTGCAAGTGAATAGCGAGCAAAACTGGTATGATTATATTGTAGAATGTGCTTACATTATCCATTCTTGAAAATATGCGGTATTGTTGCAGTCAGCTGTACGGCTGTGGGACATGCTACTGCAATGAAATGTGATTGGTTTTCTGTGCAGCCTCGTAAACAATATTTTAGCTCCGTGACCTGACATTACTTGGGGTGCTGGCTGAGTCCACTGCTTTTAACCAGACCTCAGTCAGAAGGTGAGGTTGGATAGTTATAATGGAAGATTGTATTGAGGCTGTTGCAGAGGGTGAAACCTTGGAGAGATGGGCTGTGTCACGCATGGCACCGTATGGCCTATATAGTGGTCTACTATTGAAGTAGTCCACAGGGAAATAGGGTGCCATTCAGATGCTGTTGAGAGGATGTCAGGGTAGTGTGGTGCAGTGGATCTCTGCTTCTGTAATTACTTAAAGGGAATGTCTCCTCAGATTGTATTGAGGCTGTTGCAGAGGGTGAAACCTTGGAGAGATGGGCTGTGTCACGCATGGCACCGTATGGCCTATATAGTGGTCTACTATTGAAGTAGTCCACAGGGAAATAGGGTGCCATTCAGATGCTGTTGAGAGGATGTCAGGGTAGTGTGGTGCAGTGGATCTCTGCTTCTGTAATTACTTAAAGGGAATGTCTCCTCAGCAATCTTCCTTTTTTTGGGGTTGTTTGGATGGGAGAAAGCAGCATTTTGTATTGTGTGTGTGTGTGTGTCCGGTTGTCCCCGGTGGGATGGCCTGTCATCAGCCAGCCTTTAGGGCTTTGATCTGATTTCTTTAAGCTGAGCTTCTGTCAGACTAGCAGTCCTGTTAATCAAAATGGACAAATGTCCGTATGACATAGTTCTCTCTGCTTCGCTCTGCTCTCCAATGGGTTGGGTAGGCTGTTCGCGTAAAGAGAGAGATGGGGGCTATCGCGGGGCCAAAGGCCCCTCGGCAACATCTGTACCTGTACATCACTGGGGCCAAGCTCCCTGTCATCCAGGAGATCTGTACCAGGCGGTGTCAGAGGAAGGCCCTAAAAATGGTCAAAGTATCCAGCCACCGCCGTCATAAACTGTTCTCTCTGCTACCGCATGGCACCAGCGGTATCAGAGCACCAAATCTGGGACCGAAAGGCCAAAAGACTCCTGAACAGCTTCTACCCACAAGCCATAAGACTCCTGAACAGCTTCTACCCACAAGCCATAAGACTCCTGAACAGCTTCTACCCACAAGCCATAAGACTCCTGAACAGCTTCTACCCACAAGCCATAAGACTCCTGAACAGCTTCTACCCACAAGCCATAAGACTCCTGAACAGCTTCTACCCACAAGCCATAAGACTCCTGAACAGCTTCTACCCACAAGCCATAAGACTCCTGAACAGCTTCTACCCCCAAGCCATAAGACTCCTGAACAGCTTCTACCCACAAGCCATAAGTCTCCTGAACAGCTTCTACCCACAAGCCATAAGACTCCTGAACAGCTTCTACCCACAAGCCATAAGACTCCTGAACAGCTTCTACCCACAAGCCATAAGACTCCTGAACAGCTTCTACCCACAAGCCATAAGACTCCTGAACAGCTTCTACCCACAAGCCATAAGACTCCTGAACAGCTTCTACCCACAAGCCATAAGACTCCTGAACAGCTTCTACCCACAAGCCATAAGACTCCTGAACAGCTTCTACCCACAAGCCATAAGACTCCTGAACAGCTTCTACCCACAAGCCATAAGACTCCTGAACAGCTTCTACCCACAAGCCATAAGACTCCTGAACAGCTTCTACCCACAAGCCATAAGACTCCTGAACAGCTTCTACCCACAAGCCATAAGACTCCTGAACAGCTTCTACCCACAAGCCATAAGACTCCTGAACAGCTTCTACCCACAAGCCATAAGACTCCTGAACAGCTTCTACCCACAAGCCATAAGACTCCTGAACAGCTTCTACCCACAAGCCATAAGACTCCTGAACAGCTTCTACCCACAAGCCATACGACTCCTGAACAGCTTCTACCCACAAGCCATAAGACTCCTGAACAGCTTCTACCCACAAGCCATAAGACTCCTGAACAGCTTCTACCCACAAGCCATAAGACTCCTGAACAGCTTCTACCCACAAGCCATAAGACTCCTGAACAGCTTCTACCCACAAGCCATAAGACTCCTGAACAGCTTCTACCCACAAGCCATAAGACTCCTGAACAGCTTCTACCCACAAGCCATAAGACTCCTGAACAGCTTCTACCCACAAGCCATAAGACTCCTGAACAGCTTCTACCCACAAGCCATAAGTCTCCTGAACAGCTTCTACCCACAAGCCATAAGACTCCTGAACAGCTTCTACCCACAAGCCATAAGTCTCCTGAACAGCTTCTACCCACAAGCCATAAGACTCCTGAACAGCTTCTACCCACAAGCCATTAGTCTCCTGAACAGCTTCTACCCACAAGCCATAAGACTCCTGAACAGCTTCTACCCACAAGCCATAAGACTCCTGAACAGCTTCTACCCACAAGCCATAAGACTCCTGAACAGCTTCTACCCACAAGCCATAAGACTCCTGAACAGCTTCTACCCACAAGCCATAAGACTCCTGAACAGCTTCTACCCACAAGCCATAAGACTCCTGAACAGCTTCTACCCACAAGCCATAAGACTCCTGAACAGCTTCTACCCACAAGCCATAAGACTCCTGAACAGCTTCTACCCACAAGCATAAGACTCCTGAACTGTTAATCAAATGGCCACCCAGACTATTTTCATTGATCCCTTTTTTTTAACTGCGCTGACTTGCACCGGCTCTAGGAACGCTCACTGGACTCAACCCGCACACTCACAAATACTGACACTGACACACACAGGCATATTGACGCCACACGCACCCACTCACACATAGACACACTTTCACACTCTTTCACACTCTTCACATGCTCTGCTGCTACTCTGTTTATCTATCTTGATTGCAGTCACTTTTACCCTACGTACATGTACATATTACCTCCACTACCTCGTACCCCTGCACACTGACTTGGTACTAGTACTCCTTGTATATATTCTTCTTATTTTATTGTGTCACTATTTCCTTTTTTGCACAATGTCCTTGATTTTTATCTCTGCATGGTTGGGAAAAGGCTCGTAAGTAAGCCTTTCACGGTAACGTCTACACCTGTTGTAATCGGCGCTTATGACAAGTCAAATGTGATTTGATTTGATTTACCTCTATCGTTCTTTGTCCTTCTGTCTCTGTCTGGCTCTCTCGGTCTCTGTCTCTCTCTGTCTCTCGTGTTCTCTGTCTGTCTCTCGTGTTCTCTGTCTGTCTCTCTCTGTCTCTGTCTGTCTCTCTCTGTCTCTCTCTGTCTCTGTCTCTCTCTGTCTCTGTCTCTCTTATTCTCTCTCTGTCTCTGTCTCTGTCTCTCTCTGTCAGTCTCTCGTTCTCTCTGTCTCTGTCTCTCTTGTTTTCTCTCTGTCTCTCTGTCTCTGTCTCTTTTGTTCTCTCTCTGTCTCTCTGTCTCTCTCTGTCTCTGTCTCTCTCTGTCCCTCTCTTGTTCTCTCTCTGAGGTGCAACATGTTTCTGCAAGTCTATTTGAGTGTTGTTCGATCCGTTTTTATTGATTCCCGATCTAAGCTGGTGTCATCCAGCTCGGCGAGGTAGCCTAGTACCTGGTAGTTATTGGTATACAGTATTATTGGATGCATCTGTCTTATAACGTAAGGTAGACTATCGCGCTATGTTAATATCTTAGTCTTACTAATCAAATATTTCCCAAAGAGAAAACATGGTTAGTCAAAGATGTGACCATAAAAGCTGCAAGCAGTGTTGCCAACAGTTTTTAACTATTGGCTGGCTCCTTGATTAGTCTCTAGAAGTCACTGGATGACGGTCTGCCATTGCCACGATGACATCACAGTACCAATTTGCCTCGCTGCGGTACAACCGCGGCCCCCCCTCCCCCCTGTGCTTCTCTGCCTGTGTGTGCAGCGTTGCTGTGGTTTCTGTTGCATAGACAGCTTCTCCCAACCTCGTTTGCAGCATAATTGAATGGGTAAAGTCGCTAAATGATATCAAAACCATAGAAACTCTCTTTTGTCAAAACTCTGCAAAGTCAGCCTGAAAAGTAGCTGAATTTGCCGCTAGCCTCTTCTAGCAATAAACGTCACTGGGGCCTTACAAACTCAGACCTAAAAGTGACCTGCAGCTATACTGCACTCTGAGGTGTTTTTCTAGGACTCTTCTAGGTGCTACGGCTGCCCTTGTGTTGGTATGCTGACATATTATACCTATTAGGTGTTTTTCTAGGACTCTTCTAGGTTCTATGGCTGCCCTTGTGTTGGTATGCTGACATATTATACCTATTAGGTGTTTTTCTAGGACTCTTCTAGGTGCTACGGCTGCCCTTGTGTTGGTATGCTGACATATTATACCTATTAGGTGTTTTTCTAGGACTCTTCTAGGTGCTACGGCTGCCCTTGTGCTGGTATGTGTTTTTCTAGGACTCTTCTAGGTGCTACGGCTGCCCTTGTGTTGGTATGCTGACATGTTATACCTATTAGGTGTTTTTCTAGGACTCTTCTAGGTGCTACGGCTGCCCTTGTGTTGGTATGCTGACATATTATACCTATTAGGTGTTTTTCTAGGACTCTTCTAGGTGCTACGGCTGCCCTTGTGTTGGTATGCTGACATATTATACCTATTAGGTGTTTTTCTAGGACTCTTCTAAGTGCTACGGCTGCCCTTGTGTTGGTATGCTGACATATTATACCTATTAGGTGTTTTTCTAGGACTCTTCTAGGTGCTACGGCTGCCCTTGTGTTGGTATGCTGACATATTATACCCAGTAGGTGTTTTTCTAGGACTCTTCTAGGTGCTACGGCTGCCCTTGTGTTGGTATGCTGACATATTATACCTATTAGGTGTTTTTCTAGGACTCTTCTAGGTGCTACGGCTGCCCTTGTGTTGGTATGCTGACATGTTATACCTATTAGGTGTTTTTCTAGGACTCTTCTAGGTGCTACGGCTGCCCTTGTGTTGGTATGCTGACATGTTATACCTATTAGGTGTTTTTCTAGGACTCTTCTAGGTTCTACGGCTGCCCTTGTGTTGGTATGCTGACATATTATACCTATTAGGTGTTTTTCTAGGACTCTTCTAGGTGCTACGGCTGCCCTTGTGCTGGTATGTGTTTTTCTAGGACTCTTCTAGGTGCTACGGCTGCCCTTGTGCTGGTATGTGTTTTTCTAGGACTCTTCTAGGTGCTACGGCTGCCCTTGTGTTGGTATGCTGACATATTATACCTATTAGGTGTTTTTCTAGGACACTTCTAGGTGCTACGGCTGCCCTTGTGTTGGTATGCTGACATATTATACCTATTAGGTGTTTTTCTAGGACTCTTCTAGGTGCTACGGCTGCCCTTGTGTTGGTATGCTGACATATTATACCTATTAGGTGTTTTTCTAGGACTCTTCTAGGTGCTACGGCTGCCCTTGTGTTGGTATGCTGACATATTATACCTATTAGGTGTTTTTCTAGGACTCTTCTAGGTGCTACGGCTGCCCTTGTGTTGGTATGCTGACATGTTATACCCAGTAGGTGTTTTTCTAGGACTCTTCTAGGTGCTACGGCTGCCCTTGTGTTGGTATGCTGACATATTATACCTATTAGGTGTTTTTCTAGGACTCTTCTAGGTGCTACGGCTGCCCTTGTGCTGGTATGTGTTTTTCTAGGACTCTTCTAGGTGCTACGGCTGCCCTTGTGTTGGTATGCTGACATGTTATACCTATTAGGTGTTTTTCTAGGACTCTTCTAGGTGCTACGGCTGCCCTTGTGTTGGTATGCTGACATATTATACCTATTAGGTGTTTTTCTAGGACTCTTCTAGGTTCTACGGCTTCCCTTGTGTTGGTATGCTGACATGTTATACCTATTAGGTGTTTTTCTAGGACTCTTCTAGGTGCTACGGCTGCCCTTGTGTTGGTATGCTGACATATTATACCTATTAGGTGTTTTTCTAGGACTCTTCTAGGTGCTACGGCTGCCCTTGTGTTGGTATGCTGACATGTTATACCTATTAGGTGTTTTTCTAGGACTCTTCTAGGTTCTACGGCTGCCCTTGTGTTGGTATGCTGACATATTATACCTATTAGGTGTTTTTCTAGGACTCTTCTAGGTGCTACGGCTGCCCTTGTGTTGGTATGTGTTTTTCTAGGACTCTTCTAGGTGTTACGGCTGCCCTTGTGTTGGTATGCTGACATATTATACCTATTAGGTGTTTTTCTAGGACTCTTCTAGGTGCTACGTCTGCCCTTGTGTTGGTATGCTGACATGTTATACCTATTAGGTGTTTTTCTAGGACTCTTCTAGGTGCTACGGCTGCCCTTGTGCTGGTATGTGTTTTTCTAGGACTCTTCTAGGTGCTACGGCTGCCCTTGTGTTGGTATGCTGACATATTATACCTATTAGGTGTTTTTCTAGGACACTTCTAGGTGCTACGGCTGCCCTTGTGTTGGTATGCTGACATATTATACCTATTAGGTGTTTTTCTAGGACTCTTCTAGGTGCTACGGCTGCCCTTGTGTTGGTATGCTGACATATTATACCTATTAGGTGTTTTTCTAGGACTCTTCTAGGTGCTACGGCTGCCCTTGTGTTGGTATGCTGACATATTATACCTATTAGGTGTTTTTCTAGGACTCTTCTAGGTGCTACGGCTGCCCTTGTGTTGGTATGCTGACATGTTATACCCAGTAGGTGTTTTTCTAGGACTCTTCTAGGTGCTACGGCTGCCCTTGTGTTGGTATGTGTTTTTCTAGGACTCTTCTAGGTGCTACGGCTGCCCTTGTGTTGGTATGTGTTTTTCTAGGACTCTTCTAGGTGCTACGGCTGCCCTTGTGTTGGTATGCTGACATATTATACCTATTAGGTGTTTTTCTAGGACTCTTCTAGGTGCTACGGCTGCCCTTGTGTTGGTATGCTGACATATTATACCTATTAGGTGTTTTTCTAGGACTCTTCTAGGTGCTACGGCTGCCCTTGTGTTGGTATGCTGACATATTATACCTATTAGGTGTTTTTCTAGGACTCTTCTAGGTGCTACGGCTGCCCTTGTGTTGGTATGCTGACATATTATACCTATTAGGTGTTTTTCTAGGACTCTTCTAGGTGCTACGGCTGCCCTTGTGTTGGTATGCTGACATATTATACCTATTAGGTGTTTTTCTAGGACTCTTCTAGGTTCTACGGCTGCCCTTGTGTTGGTATGCTGACATATTATACCTATTAGGTGTTTTTCTAGGACTCTTCTAGGTGCTACGGCTGCCCTTGTGTTGGTATGTGTTTTTCTAGGACTCTTCTAGGTGCTACGGCTGCCCTTGTGTTGGTATGCTGACATATTATACCTATTAGGTGTTTTTCTAGGACTCTTCTAGGTGCTACGGCTGCCCTTGTGTTGGTATGCTGACATATTATACCTATTAGGTGTTTTTCTAGGACTCTTCTAGGTGCTACGGCTGCCCTTGTGTTGGTATGCTGACATATTATACCTATTAGGTGTTTTTCTAGGACTCTTCTAGGTGCTACGTCTGCCCTTGTGTTGGTATGCTGACATGTTATACCTATTAGGTGTTTTTCTAGGACTCTTCTAGGTGCTACGGCTGCCCTTGTTGGTATGCTGACATATTATACCTATTAGGTGTTTTTCTAGGACTCTTCTAGGTGCTACGGCTGCCCTTGTGTTGGTATGTGTTTTTCTAGGACTCTTCTAGGTGCTACGGCTGCCCTTGTGTTGGTATTAGGTGTTTTCTGACTCTTCTAGGTGCTACGGCTGCCCTTGTGTTGCTGACATATTATACCTATTAGGTGTTTTTCTAGGACTCTTCTAGGTGCTACGGCTGCCCTTGTGTTGGTATGTGTTTTTCTAGGACTCTTCTAGGTGCTACGGCTGCCCTTGTGTTGGTATGCTGACATATTATACCTATTAGGTGTTTTTCTAGGACTCTTCTAGGTGCTACATCTGCCCTTGTGTTGGTATGCTGACATGTTATACCTATTAGGTGTTTTTCTAGGACTCTTCTAGGTGCTACGGCTGCCCTTGTGTTGGTATGTGTTTTTCTAGGACTCTTCTAGGTGCTACGGCTGCCCTTGTGTTGGTATGCTGACATATTATACCTATTAGGTGTTTTTCTAGGACTCTTCTAGGTGCTACGTCTGCCCTTGTGTTGGTATGCTGACATGTTATACCTATTAGGTGTTTTTCTAGGACTCTTCTAGGTGCTACGGCTGCCCTTGTGTTGGTATGCTGACATATTATACCTATTAGGTGTTTTTCTAGGACTCTTCTAGGTGCTACGGCTGCCCTTGTGTTGGTATGCTGACATATTATACCTATTAGGTGTTTTTCTAGGACTCTTCTAGGTGCTACGTCTGCCCTTGTGTTGGTATGCTGACATGTTATACCTATTAGGTGTTTTTCTAGGACTCTTCTAGGTGCTACGGCTGCCCTTGTGTTGGTATGCTGACATATTATACCTATTAGGTGTTTTTCTAGGACTCTTCTAGGTGCTACGGCTGCCCTTGTGTTGGTATGTGTTTTTCTAGGACTCTTCTAGGTGCTACGGCTGCCCTTGTGTTGGTATGCTGACATATTATACCTATTAGGTGTTTTTCTAGGACTCTTCTAGGTGCTACGGCTGCCCTTGTGTTGGTATGCTGACATATTATACCTATTAGGTGTTTTTCTAGGACTCTTCTAGGTGCTACGGCTGCCCTTGTGTTGGTATGCTGACATATTATACCTATTAGGTGTTTTTCTAGGACTCTTCTAGGTGCTACGGCTGCCCTTGTGTTGGTATGTGTTTTTCTAGGACTCTTCTAGGTGCTACGGCTGCCCTTGTGTTGGTATGCTGACATATTATACCTATTAGGTGTTTTTCTAGGACTCTTCTAGGTGCTACGGCTGCCCTTGTGTTGGTATGCTGACATATTATACCTATTAGGTGTTTTTCTAGGACTCTTCTAGGTGCTACATCTGCCCTTGTGTTGGTATGCTGACATATTATACCTATTAGGTGTTTTTCTAGGACTCTTCTAGGTTCTACGGCTGCCCTTGTGTTGGTATGCTGACATATTATACCTATTAGGTGTTTTTCTAGGACTCTTCTAGGTGCTACGGCTGCCCTTGTGTTGGTATGCTGACATATTATACCTATTAGGTGTTTTTCTAGGACTCTTCTAAGTGCTACGGCTGCCCTTGTGTTGGTATGCTGACATATTATACCTATTAGGTGTTTTTCTAGGACTCTTCTAGGTTCTACGGCTGCCCTTGTGTTGGTATGTGTTTTTCTAGGACTCTTCTAGGTGCTACGGCTGCCCTTGTGTTGGTATGCTGACATATTATACCTATTAGGTGTTTTTCTAGGACTCTTCTAGGTGCTACGGCTGCCCTTGTGTTGGTATGCTGACATATTATACCTATTAGGTGTTTTTCTAGGACTCTTCTAGGTGCTACGGCTGCCCTTGTGTTGGTATGCTGACATATTATACCTATTAGGTGTTTTTCTAGGACTCTTCTAGGTGCTACGGCTGCCCTTGTGTTGGTATGTGTTTTTCTAGGACTCTTCTAGGTGCTACGGCTGCCCTTGTGTTGGTATGCTGACATATTATACCTATTAGGTGTTTTTCTAGGACTCTTCTAGGTGCTACGGCTGCCCATTGTCTTTTACAGCTTGGTTCCAGTAACTATGGTGGTGAATGTGTAACCAGGCCAGCACAGTATGGGGTCATTTGATGATTTAACCAGCAGTTGACTTTTGATCAGAGGTGCATGTAGGTAATAATAGATCATAGCTGTTGATTGATTTACTGCTGTTTGGGGTTGCCCTGCCCCTGAACACTAATGCATCATATTAAATGCTGATTGTTGCTGTTCACTCTAGCATTGCCTTTGAATTATTTACCACCAACTGTTGTTTGACCTTGCCAGTGTCTATGCATTCTGATTGGCTACTGGGTTATTTACTTTTCCAATCATGTCTGTAGGTTCAATTGACAGGCTGGGAAATGTGGTCCAAACACATGAGTTTGAACGTGAGTTATTGACTTGATATATTGTTATAGACTTGAGTTATTACTTTGTGGATGTTGGTCTTTATTGGATCAGATTGCCATTGTGCCTGAAACGTTATTGGCAAAAAAATCAGAATTGGGCTGCCTGTGTAAACGCACCCTTACCATAGGGCAATTGGGACTCGTAGACGTCAACACGACGAAATAGCACTTCAAACACAATAGATCGACTGAACGTCAAGACGATAAGCAGACACAGGATAGGGTCAGAGATCAGGGGTCAGGGTATTAGTGGGTTAAGGATCAAGGTCAGGAGGGGTCACGGTTCTCATTGTGCTGAGGAATCAGACCTGGGTTCATGTACTATTAGAAATCGTTCAAGTACTTTGAGTGTTTCCTTCATCCTGCCTGGAGAGCCAGACAGGCTGCGTTTGCACTTTTGTGACTTGTATTTGTCCGTTGCGCCTGGCAAGCTCAATAAAGCCAAGCTGAAGTATCTGAAATGGTTTCAAATAGTATTTGAAACCTCTGTCTGGTTGTTATCAGACTTAAACCTCTAGTGATGGATTGGGACTGTCAGGACCTTGTTTAGAGCCAAACTAAAGGCTTTCATCCTTCATATTAAACCACCCTGTTTACTTTCAATCTCCTCTCAAATGATATTTTTGTCCCTTCTGTTCATCACGGCCTCGTCTTTTATTCAAGAGCATCAGCACCACCTTCATTTGTTTTGCGGTTTCCCAAAATGGCACCAGATGCCGTTTGATTCTAAAACACCCTTTTATCTTCTCTTGCACCTTGTGTCCTCACATTGTGATTCTCTGCAAATTGACCGTTAGGCGAAGTAAAGGTGCAGAGTTAAATATCAGAGTGAAAAAGGAGTCACTCCACATACTTCAATCAGATGTCCATTTTTAGTGTTTTCGGTTTGCTGGGCTTCCAGTCAGCGACGACCTTGGTCAGTCTTTACCTCGTGTCTCCTGAACAGTTTGAGGGCATTAGTTAGGTTATCCTACTTCAGTTGGGCCAGGCAGGTATGAGGTTTCCCTGACCTCATGTCCCCATGCCACCTCTGTGTGCCAGCTGTACCCTGTGCCACCTCTGTGCAAGAGTGCTCCTCACCGGTTAGGTCAGGCTGGTGTGTGGTATCCCCATAGCAGTCCTCGTGCCACCCCTCGTGCCACCACTTGGCATGCCTTTCTAACCTCTAGGATACCTTCCGTCCTAGGTAGCCCTGTGTGTTGGTTTAGTTAGTCCCTCCTAGTTTCCGTGTCCCCGTGCCACCCCAGTGCTGCAGCGCCCTGTTGGCTCGTCACCGGGCAGTTAATTTGGGTTTATGAGGTGAGGAGTGTTCCGCTGGGTGTTACCCTAGCAGCCGTATTAGACTGTGCCTAGTGACAGGGGAGCCCCCAGCCTGTGGGACGGTAGAGTTATCTAACGTAATTATCTCACTGTCAGAGTTCACCAAGCAGGGGTTCGCCAGGGGTTGGCACTGCCAGGGCGCTCTGTTCTACAGCTCACGTGTTTAGGAGGAGAACGTGCGGATGGATGGTGGGGGATTGTTGTTATATGGAGTAGAGGATGTTGGTTTAGAATAGTCAGTGGTTGACTAACTGATGCAGAGAACAGGTATCTCAGATTTTCTGCTGTTTGAGTACCAACTCCTTAAGAGTGCCGGATCCAAAAACAAACAGTCATATTAAAGTGAGTACCAACACCTTAAGAGTGCCGGATCCAAAAACAAACAGTCATATTAAAGTGAGTACCAGCACCTTAAGAGTGCCGGATCCAAAAACAAACAGTCATATTAAAGTGAGTACCAACACCTTAAGAGTGCCGGATCCAAAAACAAACAGTCATATTAAAGTGAGTACCAGCACCTTAAGAGTGCCGGATCCAAAAACAAACAGTCATATTAAAGTGAGTACCAACACCTTAAGAGTGCCGGATCCAAAACAAACAGTCATATTAAAGTGAGTACCAGCACCTTAAGAGTGCCGGATCAAAAACAAACAGTCATATTAAAGTGAGTACCAACACCTTAAGAGTGCCGGATCCAAAAACAAACAGTCATATTAAAGTGAGTACCAACACCTTAAGAGTGCCGGATCCCAAACAAACAGTCATATTAAAGTGAGTACCAGCACCTTAAGAGTGCCGGATCCAAAAACAAACAGTCATATTAAAGTGAGTACCAACACCTTAAGAGTGCCGGATCCAAAAACAAACAGTCATATTAAAGTGAGTACCAACACCTTAAGAGTGCCGGATCCAAAAACAAACAGTCATATTATAGTGAGTACCAGCACCTTAAGAGTGCCGGATCCAAAACAAACAGTCATATTAAAGTGAGTACCAACACCTTAAGAGTGCCGGATCCAAAAACAAACAGTCATATTAAAGTGAGTACCAACACCTTAAGAGTGCCGGATCCAAAAACAAACAGTCATATTAAAGTGAGTACCAACACCTTAAGAGTGCCGGATCCAAAAACAAACAGTCATATTAAAGTGAGTACCAGCACCTTAAGAGTGCCGGATCCAAAACAAACAGTCATATTAAAGTGAGTACCAACACCTTAAGAGTGCCGGATCCAAAAACAAACAGTCATATTAAAGTGAGTACCAACACCTTAAGAGTGCCGGATCCAAAAACAAACAGTCATATTAAAGTGAGTACCAACACCTTAAGAGTGCCGGATCCAAAACAAACAGTCATATTAAAGTGAGTACCAGCACCTTAAGAGTGCCGGATCCAAAACAAACAGTCATATTAAAGTGAGTACCAACACCTTAAGAGTGCCGGATCCAAAAACAAACAGTCATATTAAAGTGAGTACCAACACCTTAAGAGTGCCGGATCCAAAAACAAACAGTCATATTAAAGTGAGTACCAACACCTTAAGAGTGCCGGATCCAAAAACAAACAGTCATATTAAAGTGAGTACCAACACCTTAAGAGTGCCGGATCCAAAAACAAACAGTCATATTAAAGTGAGTACCAACACCTTAAGAGTGCCAGATCCAAAAACAAACAGTCATATTAAAGTGAGTACCAACACTGTTTGAATTCACTTCTTGCAATAAATAGTCTAGAATATAGCTAGGAGGGTTATGCAGGAAGCCCAGCCACAACATTGGATATTCATTTTTTTAAGTCTTTGGTGTATTTCAAATGGAATATTCAGTCATTTTCAGTCGTTTCTGATAGATATTCAGCAGGTTATATTCCTTGATGAATATTCAGTGTTGTCCTTGGGCTGTGCGGCTGGCCTGGAGCCTCAGATCTCAACTGGAAGTGTGCATCTGTCAGTATAGCCCCCCGGTATGATGTGTGCAACTGTCAATATAGCCCCCGGTAAGATGTGTGCATCTGTCAATATAGCCCCCCGGTAAGATGTGTGCATCTGTCAATATAGCCCCCCGGTAAGATGTGTGCATCTGTCAATATAGCCCCCCGGCAAGATGTGTGCATCTGTCAATATAGCCCCCGGTAAGATGTGTGCATCTGTCAATATAGTCCCCGGTAAGATGTGTGCGTCTGTCAATATAGCCCCCCGGTAAGATGTGTGCATCTGTCAATATAGCCCCCCGGTAAGATGTGTGCATCTGTCAATATGGTCCCCCGGTAAGATGTGTGCGTCTGTCAATATAGCCCCCCGGTAAGATGTGTGCATCTGTCAATATAGCCCCCCGGTAAGATGTGTGCATCTGTCAATATGGTCCCCTGGTAGAACATCACAGATGGTAGACGGATGTGTTTGATGGGCGTGGCCCACCTTCCCTCTCTCTCTCTGTGTCTCTCTCGCTCTCTCTCTGTGTGTGTGTGTGTGTGTGTGTGTGTGTGTGTGTGTGTGTGTGTGTGTGTGTGTGTGTGTGTGTGTGTGTGTGTGTGTGTGTGTGTGTGTGTGCGCTAGTAGACATGGTTGTTCCTCTTACTACACTAATAAAGTGTGATCAGTGTTAGTACATCAGGTTGGATCTCTATAAGCCACCGTATGAAGGTCCTCAACCAAGCATGCAAATGAATTCTTGAGGCTGTGTGGGCTAAGATCGTCAAAATGTCCACCGTACCCCATACATTCTTGAGGCTGTGTGGGCTAAGATCGTCAAAATGACCACCGTACCCCATACATTCTTGAGGCTGTGTGGGCTAAGATAGTCAAAATGACCACCGTACCCCATACATTCTTGAGGCTGTGTGGGCTAAGATAGTCAAAATGACCACCGTACCCCATACATTCTTGAGGCTGTGTGGGCTAAGATAGTCAAAATGACCACCGTACCCCATACATTCTTGAGGCTGTGTGGGCTAAGATAGTCAAAATGACCACCGTACCCCATACATTCTTGAGGCTGTGTGGGCTAAGATAGTCAAAATGACCACCGTACCCCATACATTCTTGTAGCTGTGTGGGCTAAGATAGTCAAAATGACCACCGTACCCCATACATTCTTGAGGCTGTGTGGGCTAAGATCGTCAAAATGACCACCGTACCCTATACATTCTTGAGGCTGTGTGGGCTAAGATCATCAAAATGACCACCGTACCCCATACATTCTTGAGGCTGTGTGGGCTAAGATAGTCAAAATGACCACCGTACCCCATACATTCTTGAGGCTGTGTGGGCTAAGATAGTCAAAATGACCACCGTACCCCATACATTCTTGAGGCTGTGTGGGCTAAGATAGTCAATGACCACCGTACCCCATACATTCTTGAGGCTGTGTGGGCTAAGATAGTCAAAATGACCACCGTACCCCATACATTCTTGAGGCTGTGTGGGCTAAGATAGTCAAAATGACCACTGTACCCCATACATTCTTGTAGCTGTGTGGGCTAAGATAGTCAAAATGACCACCGTACCCCATACATTCTTGAGGCTGTGTGGGCTAAGATAGTCAAAATGACCACCGTACCCCATACATTCTTGAGGCTGTGTGGGCTAAGATAGTTAAAATGACCACCGTACCCCATACATTCTTGTAGCTGTGTGGGCTAAGATAGTTAAAATGACCACCGTACCCCATACATTCTTGAGGCTGTGTGGGCTAAGATAGTCAAAATGACCACCGTACCCCATACATTCTTGAGGCTGTGTGGGCTAAGATAGTCAAAATGACCACCGTACCCCATACATTCTTGAGGCTGTGTGGGCTAAGATAGTCAAAATGACCACCGTACCCCATACATTCTTGTGGCTGTGTGGGCTAAGATAGTCAAAATGACCACCGTACCCCATACATTCTTGAGGTTGTGTGGGCTAAGATAGTCAAAATGACCACCGTACCCCATACATTCTTGAGGCTGTGTGGGCTAAGATAGTCAAAATGACCACCGTACCCCATACATTCTTGAGGCTGTGTGGGCTAAGATAGTCAATGACCACCGTACCCCATACATTCTTGAGGCTGTGTGGGCTAAGATAGTCAAAATGACCACCGTACCCCATACATTCTTGAGGCTGTGTGGGCTAAGATAGTCAAAATGACCACTGTACCCCATACATTCTTGTAGCTGTGTGGGCTAAGATCGTCAATGACCACCGTACCCCATACATTCTTGAGGCTGTGTGGGCTAAGATAGTCAAAATGACCACCGTACCCCATACATTCTTGAGGTTGTGTGGGCTAAGATAGTCAAAATGACCACCGTACCCCATACATTCTTGTAGCTGTGTGGGCTAGATAGTCAGAATGACCACCGTACCCCATACATTCTTGAGGTTGTGTGGGCTAAGATAGTCAAAATGACCACCGTACCCCATACATTCTTGTAGCTGTGTGGGCTAAGATAGTCAAAATGACCACCGTACCCCATACATTCTTGAGGTTGTGTGGGCTAAGATCGTCAAAATGACCACTGTACCCCATACATTCTTGTAGCTGTGTGGGCTAAGATAGTTAAAATGACCACCGTACCCCATACATTCTTGAGGCTGTGTGGGCTAAGATAGTCAAAATGACCACTGTACCCCATACATTCTTGTAGCTGTGTGGGCTAAGATAGTTAAAATGACCACCGTACCCCATACAAATGATGATTACATGTTGTCCGTTTCTGCTGTTGTTGCATAATATGCATCTGAACTCGAGTGCGTTTTGTATCGTTGACATAGCCGACGTCGTCGCACCCTGTGCATACAGACGTAGAACGACCAGCCCCCCTTGAGGTTCTTGAAGGAGCAGCCAAGGAAGTGAGAGAAGGGAATGAGGTCCATTGAAGGAAAGAAATCCAGCAGCTCGGGATAAAAAATACATAGATCGAATGACACTGAAAACGAACATGTGTGAGATAGAGACTATGATAGAGTAGCAGAGAGAGAGAGACTATGATAGAGTAGCAGAGAGAGAGAGACTATGATAGAGTAGCAGAGAGAGATGGGCTATGATATAGCAGAGAGAGAGAGACTATGATAGAGTAGCAGAGAGAGAGAGACTATGATAGAGTAGCAGAGAGAGAGAGACTATGATAGAGTAGCAGAGAGAGATGGGCTATGATATAGCAGAGAGAGAGAGACTATGATAGAGTAGCAGAGAGAGAGAGACTATGATAGAGTAGCAGAGAGAGAGAGGCTATGATATAGCAGAGAGAGAGACTATGATAGAGTAGCAGAGAGATAGAGACTATGATAGAGTAGCAGAGAGAGAGAGACTATGATAGAGTAGCAGAGAGAGAGAGACTATGATAGAGTAGCAGAGAGAGAGAGACTATGATAGAGTAGCAGAGAGAGATGGGCTATGATATAGCAGAGAGAGAGAGAGCCTATGATATAGCAGAGAGAGAGAGGCTATGATATAGCAGAGAGAGAGAGAGAGAGACTATGATAGAGTAGCAGAGAGAGAGAGAATATGATAGAGTAGCAGAGAGAGAGAGAAGGACTATGATATAGAAGAGAGAGAGAGGCTATGATATAGCAGAGAGAGAGAGGCTATGATATAGCAGAGAGAGAGAGGCTGTGATAGAGTAGCAGAGAGAGAGAGAATATGATAGAGTAGCAGAGAGAGAGAGGCTATGATAGAGTAGCAGAGAGAGATGGGCTATGATATAGCAGAGAGAGAGAGGCTATGATATAGCAGAGAGAGAGAGGCTATGATATAGTAGCAGAGAGATAGAGACTATGATAGAGTAGCAGAGAGAGATGGGCTATGATATAGCAGAGAGAGAGAGGCTATGATATAGCAGAGAGAGAGACTATGATATAGCAGAGAGAGAGAGAGGCTATGATATAGCAGAGAGAGAGAGAGGCTATGATATAGCAGAGAGAGAGAGGCTATGATATAGCAGAGAGAGAGAGAGGCTATGATATAGCAGAGAGAGAGAGGCTATGATATAGCAGAGAGAGAGAGAGGCTATGATATAGCAGAGAGAGAGAGGCTATGATATAGCAGAGAGAGAGAGACTATGATAGAGTAGCAGAGAGAGAGAGAATATGATAGAGTAGCAGAGAGAGAGAGGGACTATGATATAGAAGAGAGAGAGACTATGATATAGCAGAGAGAGTGAGGCTATGATATAGCAGAGAGAGAGAGGCTATGATATAGCAGAGAGAGAGAGGCTATGATATAGCAGAGAGAGAGAGGCTATGATATAGCAGAGAGAGAGAGGCTATGATATAGCAGAGAGAGAGAGACTATGATATAGCAGAGAGAGAGAGACTATGATAGAGTAGCAGAGAGAGAGAGAGACTATGATAGAGTAGCAGAGAGAGAGAGAGGGACTATGATATAGAAGAGAGAGAGACTATGATATAGCAGAGGAACACAAGGTCTTATCTGATGACAAGGAGTCTGAGAATTTTGCGGACCGGGCTCAGTAGCATCCAAAAGCAGAGAACTTGCCTATGAATTTGTACATTGAAACAACATGCCTGTCCCAGACAACTGGTATAGAAGGGGAAGGGAGAAGGGAAAGGGGGATGTCTAGTCAGTTGTACAACTGAATGCCTTCAACTGAAATGTGTCTTCCACATTTAACCCAACCCCTCTGAATCTGAGAGGTGCGGAACTGATATTGAACAGAGAGATCTGTATCTGGGATGTAGGCATACATTTAAGATATACAATATACCACACCTCCATTCCATGAACTAAACGTTGACCTACAGTGGTTTCAAAAAGTATTCAAAAAGTATTCACACCCCTTGACTTTTTCCCACATGTTCTTGTGTTCCAGCCTGAATTTAAAATGGATTCAATTGAGATTGTGTGTCACTGGCCTGCACACAATACCCCATCATTTCAAAGTGGAATTCTGGTTTTAGAATTTTTTGACCAATGAATAGCTGAAATGTATTCAAACCCTTTGTTATGGCAATCGGAAATAAGTAGAAATGTAGAAATGTGCTAAACAAGTCACATAATAAGTTGCATGGACTCATTCTGTGTGTAATAATAGTGGTTAACATTAGTTTGGAATGACTACCTCATCTCTGTACCCTACGCATTCAATTATCAGTAAGGTCCCTCAGTCGAACAGTGAATGTCAAAGACAGATTCAACCACAAAGACCAGTGAGGTTTTCCAATGCCTCGCAAAGAATGACACCTATTGGTAGATGGGTATTTATTTTTTAAAGCAGACCTTCAATATTCCTTTGACGCTTTAGATGGTGTATCAATACACCCAGTCACTTCAAAGATACAGGCGTCCTTCCTAACTCAGTTGCCGGAGAGGAAGAAAACTGCTCAGGAATTTCACCAAGAGACCAATGGTGACTTTAAAACAGTTACAGAGTTTAATGGCTGTGATAGGAGACAACGGAGGATGGATCAACAACATTGTAGTTACTCTACAATATTAACCTAATTGACAGAGTGAAAAGACGGAAGCCTATACAGAATAGAAAATATTCCAAAACATGCCAAATACATTTGCCAAAAAAATGTAAATAAATGTTTTCACTTTGGTGAGAAAGAAAATATGTTTCATGAATTTTGAATGGAGGCTGTAACACAGCACAATATGGAATAAGTCACGGGATATGAGTCCTTTCTGAAGGCACTGTGGTTCTGTCTCTCAGTGAAAGTGTGTGCATGTTGAGTCTATTTCTATAAGAAGTGCTGTGTGCTTTGATAAAGGATACAGTTGGTGTGTGTGTGTAGATGGTACAGATCACAGACTAACTGCAGCGTCTGTTCTTCTCTCTAGGAGGAAAAGAGGGAAGCCGGATGTTGATGAGACAGAAAGGCGGAGTGACAGAACGAGGGAGAGGGGAGATGAGAGAAGGAGGGAGAGGGGAGATGAGAGAAGGAGGGAGAGGGGAGATGAGAGAAGGAGGGTAGACGGAGAGAGCCAGCTGTGCATGACAGGATTTGGAAAGGAGAGGGGCTGTGTGTGTGTTTGTGTGTGTGGTGCGCATGCTTGTGTGTTCTGTGTTTGATGTTAAGTACACAGCAACATGCTCTACATCAAAACACCCACTTCCTCTACTACAAATTACTGCAGCGCGAGTTTGATTCAATTGCCAAACTGTCCATTGTTTTACATGGTTGCTTTCTCCATTTTTGGGATTACTGAACGCAATACAGGTGTGGTAGTAGGTGTGTGGTAGTAGGTGGTAGTAGGTGTGTGGTAGTTGGTCTGTGGTACTATGTGTGTGATAGTAGGTGTTTGGTAGTAGGTGGTAGTAGGTGTGTGCTATAGGTGGTAGTGTGTGTGTGTGTGTGTGTGTGTGTGTGTGTGTGTGTGTGTGTGTGTGTGTGTGTGTGTGTGTGTGTGTGTGTGTGTGTGTGTGTGTGTGTGTGTGTGTGTGTGTGTGTGTGTGTGTGTGTGGTAGGAGGTGCGTGGTAGTAGGTGTGTAGTGTAGGTGGTAGCATATGTATGGTAGTAGATCTATGGTAGTAGGTGTGTGGTAGTAGGTGTGTGTGGTAGTAGGTGTGTAGTGTAGGTGGTAGTATGTGTATGGTAGTAGATCTATGGTAGCAGGTGTGTGGTAGTAGGTGTGTGGTAGTAGGTGTGTAGTGTAGGTGGTAGCATGTGTATTGTAGTAGATCTATGGTAGTAGGTGTGTGGTAGTAGGTGTGTGTGGTAGTAGGTGTGTAGTGTAGGTGGTAGCATGTGTATGGTAGTAGATCTATGGTAGTAGGTGTGTGGTGTTGGGTGTGTGGTAGTAGGTGTGTAGTGTAGGTGGTAGTATGTCTATGGTAGTAGATCTATGGTAGTATGTGTATGGTAGTAGATCTATGGTTGTAGGTGTGTGGTAGTAGGTGTGTAGTGTAGGTGGTAGTATGTGTATGGTAGTAGATCTATGGTAGTGGGTGTGTGGTAGTATGTGTGTAGTGTAGGTGGTAGTATGTGTATGGTAGTAGATCTATGGTAGTGGGTGTGTGGTAGTGGGTGTGTAGTGTAGGTGGTAGTATGTGTATGGTAGTAGATCTATGGTAGTAGGTGTGTGGTAGTATGTGTGTAGTGTAGGTGGTAGTATGTGTATGGTAGTAGATCTATGGTAGCAGGTGTGTGGTAGTAGGTGTGTGGTAGTTGGTGTGTAGTGTAGGTGGTAGTATGTGTATGGTAGTAGATCTATGGTAGTGGGTGTTTGGTAGTAGGTGTGTGGTAGTATGTGTGTGGTGGTAGATCTATGGTAGTGGGTGTGTGGTAGTGGGTGTGTAGTGTAGGTGGTAGTATGTGTATGGTAGTAGATCTATGGTAGTGGGTGTTTGGTAGTGGGTGTGTGGTAATAGGTGTGTAGTGTAGGTGGTAGCGTGTGTATGGTAGTAGATCTATGGTAGCAGGTGTGTGGTAGTATGTGTGTAGTGTAGGTGGTAGTATGTGTATGGTAGTAGATCTATGGGTGTTTGGTAGTAGGTGTGTGGTAGTGGGTGTGTGGTAGTGGGTGTGTAGTGTAGGTGGTAGTATGTGTATGGTAGTAGATCTATGGTAGTAGGTGTGTGGTGTAGGTGGTAGTATGTGTATGGTAGTAGATCTATGGTAGCAGGTGTGTAGTAGTAGGTGTGTGGTAGTAGGTGTGTAGTGTAGGTGGTAGTATGTGTATGGTAGTAGATCTATGGTAGCAGGTGTGTGGTAGTAGGTGTGTGGTAGTAGGTGTGTGGTGTAGGTGGTAGTATGTGTATGGTAGTAGGTGTGTGGTAGTAGGTGTGTAGTGTAGGTGGTAGTATGTGTATGGTAGTAGATCTATGGTAGTGGGTGTGTGGTAGTAGGTGTGTGGTAGTAGGTGTATGGTAGTAGGTGTGTGGTAGTATGTGTGTGGTAGTATGTGTGTGGTAGTGGGTGTGTAGTGTAGGTGGTAGTATGTGTATGTTAGTAGATCTATGGTAGTGGGTGTGTGGTAGTAGGTGTGTGGTAGTAGGTGTGTAGTGTAGGTGGTAGTATGTTTATGGTAGTAGATCTATGGTAGCAGGTGTGTGGTAGTAGGTGTGTGGTAGTAGGTGTGTAGTGTAGGTGGTAGTAGATCTATGGTAGCAGGTGTGTGGTAGTAGGTGTGTGGTGTAGGTGGTAGTATGTGTATGGTAGTAGGTGTGTGGTAGTAGGTGTGTAGTGTAGGTGGTAGTATGTGTATGGTAGTAGACCTATGGTAGTGAGTGTGTGGTAGTAGATCTATGGTAGTGGGTGTGTGGTAGTAGGTGTGTGGTAGTGGGTGTGTAGTGTAGGTGGTAGTATGTGTATGGTAGTAGGTGTGTGGTAGTAGGTGTGTGGTAGTAGGTGTGTAGTGTAGGTGGTAGTATGTGTATGGTAGTAGATCTATGGTAGCAGGTGTGTGGTAGTAGGTGTGTAGTGTAGGTGGTAGTATGTGTATGGTAGTAGATCTATGGTAGTATGTGTATGGTAGTAGATCTATGGTAGTAGGTGTGTGGTAGTAGGTGTGTAGTGTAGGTGGTAGTATGTGTATGGTAGTAGATCTATGGTAGTGGGTGTGTGGTAGTAGGTGTGTAGTGTAGGTGGTAGTATGTGTATGGTAGTAGATCTATGGTAGTGGGTGTGTGGTAGTGGGTGTGTGGTAGTGGGTGTGTAGTGTAGGTGGTAGTATGTGTATGGTAGTAGATCTATGGTAGTATGTGTATGGTAGTAGATCTATGGTAGTAGGTGTGTGGTAGTAGGTGTGTAGTATAGGTGGTAGTATGTGTATGGTAGTAGATCTATGGTAGTGGGTGTGTGGTAGTAGGTGTGTAGTGTAGGTGGTAGTATGTGTATGGTAGTAGATCTATGGTAGTGGGTGTGTGGTAGTATGTGTATGGTAGTAGGTGTGTGGTAGTAGATCTATGGTAGTAGGTGTGTGGTAGTATGTGTATGGTAGTAGATCTATGGTAGTATGTTGGTAGTAGATCTATGGTAGTGGATCTATGGTAGTGGGTGTGTGGTAGTAGGTGTGTGGTAGTAGGTGTGTAGTGTAGGTGGTAGTATGTGTATGGTAGTAGATCTATGGTAGTAGGTGTGTGGTAGTAGGTGTGTGGTAGTAGGTGTGTAGTGTAGGTGGTAGTATGTGTATGGTAGTAGATCTATGGTAGTAGGTGTGTGGTAGTAGGTGTGTGGTAGTAGGTGTGTAGTGTAGGTGGTAGTATGTGTATGGTAGTAGATCTATGGTAGCAGGTGTGTGGTAGTAGGTGTGTAGTGTAGGTGGTAGTATGTGTATGGTAGTAGATCTATGGTAGTATGTGTATGGTAGTAGATCTATGGTAGTAGGTGTGTGGTAGTAGGTGTGTAGTGTGTATGTGGTGGTAGTAGATCTATGGTAGTAGGTGTGTGTAGTGTAGGTGGTAGTATGTGTATAGTAGTAGATCTATGGTAGTAGGTGTGTGGTAGTGGGTGTGTAGTGTAGGTGGTAGTATGTGTATAGTAGTAGATCTATGGTAGTAGGTGTGTGGTAGTAGGTGTGTAGTGTAGGTGGTAGTATGTGTATGGTAGTAGATCTATGGTAGTAGGTGTGTGGTAGTAGGTGTGTAGTGTAGGTGGTAGTATGTGTGTGGTAGTAGATCTATGGTAGTAGGTGTGTGGTAGTGGGTGTGTAGTGTAGGTGGTAAATGGTATAATCATGGTAGTGGGTGTTTGGTATTAGGTTGTGTAGACTATGGTAGTAGGTTGTGGTAAAAGTGTAAGTGGTAGCATGTTTATGGTAGGTAAGTTGAGCATGGTAGGACTATGGTAGTAGGTGTGTGGTAGTATGTGTGTAGTGTAGGTGGTAGTATGTGTATGGTAGTAGTATGAGCATGGGGACAGTGTGTAAGGTTGATGTGTATGGGGACTATGGTAGGGTAGGTTGAGCAGGTGTGTGGACAGGGGTAAGGTTGAGCATGGTAGGACTAGGGTAGTGGCGTGTGGTAGTAGGTTGAGCATGGTGTATGGTGGGACATGTGTGGGTGAGCATGGGGATAGGTAGTAGGTTGAGCATGGGGACAGGGTAAGTTGAGCATGGGGACAGGGTAAGTTGAGCATGGGGACAGGGTAGGTTGAGCATGGGGACAGGGTAGTGTTGAGCATGGGGACAAGGTAGGTTGAGCATGGGGACAGGGTATGTTGAGCATGGGGACAGTAGGTAGGTTGAGCATGGGGACTATGGTAGCAGGTGTGTGGTAGTAGTTGAGCAGGTAGGTGGTAGCAAGTATGTGTATGGTGGGGATCAGGGTAGTTGAGCATGGGGACAGGGTAGGTTGAGCATGGGGACAAGGGTGGGGTTGAGCATGGGGACATGGTAGTAGATCTATGGTAAGTTGAGCATGGGGACAGGGTAGTAGATCTATGGTAGTGGGTGTTTGAGCATGGGGACAGGGTAGTGTAGGTGGTGAGCATGGGGACATGGTAGTAGGTGTGTGGTGAGCATGGGGACAGGGTAGTAGATCTATGAGCATGGGTAGTAGGTGTGTGGGTAGGTGTAGTGTAGGTGGTGGTATGTGCATGGGGACAGGGTAGTAGGTGTTGAGCATGGGGACAGTATGTGTATGGGTAGGTTGAGCATGGGGACAGGGTAGTGATCATGGGGACAGTGGGTGGTTGAGCATGGGGACAGGGTAGGTTGAGCATGGGGACAGGGGTAGTATGTGTTGAGCATGGGGACAAGTGGTAGCGTGTGTATGGTAGTTGAGCATGGGGACAGGGTAGTAGTTGAGCATAGTGGGTGTGTGTGTAGTGGGGGAGTGTAGGTTGAGCATGGGGATGGTAGTAGAGCATGGGGAGGTGTGGGTATGTGTAGTGTAGGTGGTTGAGCATGGGGACAGGGTAGGTTGAGCATGGGGACAGGGTAGGTTGAGCATGGGGACAGGTGGGTAGTGTTTCTATGGTAGTGTTGAGCATGGGGACAGGGGTAGTATGTGTTGAGCATGGGGACAGGGTAGGTTGAGCATGGGGACAGGGTAGGTTGAGCATGGGGAGATCTATGGTAGCAGGGTGGTAGTAGGTGTGTTGAGCATGGGGACAGGGTAGGTTGAGCAGTGTGTGGGGATCAGTGGGTGTGTGGGTAGGTTGAGCATGGGGACAAGGTAGGTTGAGCATGGGGACAGGGTAGGTTGAGCATAGGGGGGAGTAGGTTTGTAGGTAGGTTGAGCATGGGGACAGGGTGTGGTTGAGCATGGGGACAGGGTAGGTTGAGCATGGGGACCTAGGGTAGGTTGAGCATGGGGAGTAGGTGTGTGGTAGTGTAGTGTAGGTGGTAGTATGTGTATGGTAGTAGGTGTGTGGTAGTAGGTGGTGGTGAGCATGGGGGTAGTATGGTATGGTAGTAGAGCAGTGGGGACAGGGTATGTGTATGTAGCATGGGGATCATGGTAGTAGGTGTGTGTTGAGTAGTGTGGGGAGTATGTGTATGGTAGTAGTATGAGCATGGGGACAGGTGTGTAGTGTAGGTGGTGATGTGTATGGGGATCTATGGGTGGGTGTGTGGTGAGCATGGGGACAGTGTAGGTGGTAGTATGTGTTGAGATCTATGGTAGTGGGGTGTGGTAGTATGTGTATGGGTAGGTGTTGAGCTATGGTAGTAGGTGTGTGGTAGTATGTGTATGGTAGTAGATCTATGGTAGTATGGTATGGTAGTAGATCTATGGTAGTGGGTGTGGGTAGGTGTGTGGTAGTTGGTGTGTAGTGTAGGTGGAGTATGTGTATGGGTAGATCTATGGTAGTGGGTGTTTGGTAGTGGTAGTATGTGTGTGGTGGTAGATCTAGTAGTGGGTGTGTGGGTAGGTGTGTGGTAGTGGGGGTAGTGTAGGTGGTAGTATGTGTATGGGTAGATCTATGGTAGTGGGTGTTTGGTAGTGGGTGTGAGCATGGTGGACAGGTGGTAGCGTGTGTATGGTAGTAGATCTATGGTAGTGGGTGTGTGGGTATGTGTGTAGTGTAGGTGGTAGTATGTGTATGGTAGTAGATCTATGGACAGTTTGGTAGTAGGTGTGTGGTAGTGGGTGGGGAGTGGGTGTGTAGGTAGGTGGTGTAGTATGGGGACTATGGTAGTAGGTGTGTGGTAGTATGTGTGTAGTGTAGGTGGTAGTATGTGTATGGTAGTAGATCAGTGTGTAGTAGTAGGTGTGTGGTAGTAGGTGCATGGGGTGGTATGTGTATGGTAGTAGTATGAGCAGGTGTGTGGTAGTAGGTGGGGACAGGGGTGGTGTAGGTGAGCATGGGGACAGGGTAGGTGTGTAGTGTAGGTTGAGTATGGGGACAGGGTGGGTGTGTTGAGGTGTGTGGCATGGGGATGTGTGTGGTAGTAGGTTGAGCATGGGGACAGGTGGTATGTGTATGTAGCTATGGTAGTGGGTGTTTGGTAGTGGTGGGGACAGGGGTAGTGTGAGCATGGGGACAGGGTGGGTGTTGAGCATGGGGAGGTGGTAGTATGTGGTATGGTAGTAGATCTATGGTAGTGGGTGTTTGGTAGTAGGTGTGTGGTAGTGGGTGTGTGAGCATGGGGACAGGGTATGGTAGATTGAGCATGGGGATGTGTGTAGTGTAGGTGGTGAGCATGGGGACAGGTGTGGTAGTAGGTGTGTTGAGCATGGGGAGTATGTGTATGGTAGTAGTTGAGCATGGGGAGGTGTGTGGGTAGGTGGTAGGTGTGTGAGCATGGGGACATGGGTGGGTGTTGAGCATGGGGACAGGTGTATGGTAGTAGTGTGAGCATGGGGACAGTGGGTGGTAGTGTAGGTGGTAGAGCATGGTAGGATCAGGGTAGTGGGTGTGTGGTAGTAGGTGTGTAGTGTAGGTGAGCATGGGGATGGGTAGAGTTGAGCATGGGGACAGGGTATGGTTGAGCATGGGGACAGGGTAGGTTGAGCATGGGGACTATGGTAGTGAGTGTGTGGTAAGGTAGTGGGTGTGAGGTGGCATGGGTATGGTACAGGTAGTAGGTTGAGCATGGGGACAGGTAGTAGATCTATGGTTGTAGGTGTGGTAGGTTTGTAGTGTAGGTGGTAGCATGGGTAGACAGGGTGTTGAGCATGGGGTGTAGGTGGTAGTGTGTATGGCATGGGGACAGGGGTAGGTAGGTGGTAGTATGTGTATGGTAGTAGACCATGGGTGAGTGGTTGAGCATGGGGTACAGTGTAGGTGGTAGTATGTGTTGAGCATGGGGACAGGTGTGTGGTAGTAGGTGTGTAGTGCATGGTAGTATGTGTATGGTAGTAGATCTATGTAGCATGGGGTAGTAGGTGTGTAGTGTAGGTGGGTATGGTATGTAGCATGGTAGTATGTGGGGACAGGTGTGTGGTAGTAGGGGTAGTGTAGGTTAGTAGCATGGGTAGATCTATGGTAGTGGGTGTGTGGTAGTAGGTGGGTGAGGTGGTAGTTGTGTATGGGGATCTATGGTAGTGGGTGTGTGGTAGTGGGTGTGTGGTAGTGGGTGTGAGTGTAGGTGGTAGTATGTGTATGGTAGTAGATCTATGGTAGTGGGTGACAGGGTATGTGTATGGTAGTAGGTGTGGGGATCTATGGTAGTAGGTGGTGGTGAGCATGGGGATCTATGGTAGTATGTGTATGGTAGTAGATCATGGGGACAGGTGTGGGTAGTAGGTGTGTAGCAGGTGGTAGTATGTGTATGGTAGTAGATCTATGGTAGTAGGTGTGTGGTAGTAGGTGTGTGGTAGTAGGTGTGTAGTGTAGGTTGTAGTATGTGTATAGTAGTAGATCATGTGTGGAGTAGGGTAGGTAGGTGGAGCATGGGGATCATGGTAGTAGGTGTGTGGTAGGGGGGGTTGGAGCAGAATGGGGACATAGCTTGTGGGGAAAAAGTGGTTGAGCATGGGGTAAGTTGAGCATGGGGACAGGGTAGGTTGAGCATGGGGACAGGGTAGGTTGAGCATGGGGACAGGGTAAGTTGAGCATGGGGACAAGGTAGTTTGAGCATGGGGACAGGGTAAGTTGAGCGTGGGGACAGGGTAGGTTGAGCGTGAGGACAGGGTAGGTTGAGCATGGGGACAGGGTAGGTTGAGCATGGGGACAGGGTAGGTTGAGCATGGGGACAGGGTAGGTTGAGCATGGGGACAAGGTAGGTTGAGCATGGGGGGGTAAGTTGAGCATGGGGACAGGGTAGGTTGAGCATGGGGACAGGGTAGGTTGAGCATGGGGACAAGGTAGGTTGAGCATGGGGACAGGGTA
Source organism: Oncorhynchus masou masou (assembly GCF_036934945.1). Lineage (NCBI taxonomy): Eukaryota > Metazoa > Chordata > Actinopteri > Salmoniformes > Salmonidae > Oncorhynchus > Oncorhynchus masou. The sequence continues at coordinate 2,469,478 of NC_088230.1, read as the reverse complement.
GGTTGAGCATGGGGACAGGGTAGGTTGAGCATGGGGACTGGGTAGGTTGAGCATGGGGACAGGGTAGGTTGAGCATGGGGACAGGGTAGGTTGAGCATGGGGACAGGGTAGGTTGAGCATGGGGCCAGGGTAGGTTGAGCATGGGGACAGGGTAGGTTGAGCATGGGGACAGGGTAAGTTGAGCATGGGGACTGGGTAGGTTGAGCATGGGGACAGGGGTTGAGCATGGGGACAGGGTAGGTTGAGCATGGGGACAGGGTAGGTTGAGCATGGGGACAGGGTAGGTTGAGCATGGGGACAGGGTAGGTTGAGCATGGGGACAGGGTAGGTTGAGCATGGGGACAGGGTAGGTTGAGCATGGGGAGTTGAGCATGGGGCCAGGGTAGGTTGAGCATGGGGACAGGGTAGGTTGAGCATGGGGACAGGGTAGGTTGAGCATGGGGACAGGGTAGGTTGAGCATGGGGACAAGGTAAGTTGAGCATGGGGACAAGGTAGGTTGAGCATGGGGACAAGGTAGGTTGAGCATGGTGACAGGGTAGGTTGAGCATGGGGACAGGGTAAGTTGAGCATGGGGACAAGGTAGGTTGAGCATGGGGACAAGGTAGGTTGAGCATGGGGACAAGGTAGGTTGAGCATGGTGACAGGGTAGGTTGAGCATGGGGACAAGGTAAGTTGAGCATTGGGACAGGGTAGGTTGAGCATGGGGACAGGGTTACTCCACCACTCAGGAACATCCAATGTCATATTGGTAAGCAACTCAAGTGTTGATTTGGACCTGTTTTAGGTTATTGTCCTGCTGAAAGGTGAATTAATCTTGTAGTGTCTTGTAGAAAACAAGACTGTGCTCAGCTCCATTCTTTTTATTATTTTTTTATCCTGAAAAACTCCCCAGTCCTTACTATTACAAGCATACCCATAACATGATGCAGCCACCACTATACTTGAACAAATTGAGAGTGGTACTCCGTAATGTGTTGTTTCAAATTTACCTCAAACTTAACACTTTGTATTCTGGACGACAAAAAGTGAATTGCTTTGCCAGTATTACTTTAGTGACTTGACACAAACAGGATGCATGTTTTGGAATATTTGTATTCTGTACAGGCTTCCTTCTTTTCACTCTGTCAATTAGGTTAGTACTGTGGAGTAACTACAATGTTGTTGATCCATCCTCAGTTTCCTCCTATCACAGCCATTAAACTCTCTAACTGTTTTAAAGTCACCATTGGCCTCTTGGTGAAATCCCTGAGCAGTTTTCTTCCTCTCTGGCAACTGAGTTATGAAGGACGCCTGTATCTTTGAAGTGACTGGGTGTATTGATGCACCATCTAAAGTGTAATTAATAACTTCACCATTCTCAAAGAGATATTCAGTGTCATATTTTTTTTACCCATCTATCAATAGGTGCCCTTCTTTGCAAGGCATTTGAAAACCTCCCTGGTCTTTGTGGTTGAATCTGTGTTAGAAACTCACTGCTCGACTGAGGGACCTTACAGATTGCTGTATGTGTGGGCTACAGAGATGGGGTAGTCACTCTGAAGGCCTTTGAAAACCTCCCTGGTCTTTGTGGTTGAATCTGTGTTAGAAATCCCCTGCTCGACTGAGGGACCTTACAGATAGCTGTATGTGTGGGCTACAGAGATGGGGCAGTCACTCTGAAGGCCTTGGAAAACCTCCCTGGTCTTTGTGGTTGAATCTGTGTTAGAAATCCCCTGCTCGACTGAGGGACCTTACAGATAGCTGTATGTGTGGGCTACAGAGATGGGGTAGTCACTCACAACTAATGTTAAACATTATTGTTACACACAGAGTGAGTCCATGCAACTTATGTGACTATTTTTTACAATTTCTTTCTCCTGGAGTTATTTAAGCTTGCCATAACAACGGGGTTGAGTATATATTGGCTCAAGATATTTCAGCTTTTCAATTTTAATTCATTTGTAAAATAAAAATATAAATAAATATCCACTTTGACATTCTGGGGTATTGTGTGGAGGCCGTTAACAAAAGGGCTCAATTGTATGCATTTTAAAATCAGGCTGTAACACAAGAACACGTGGGACAAGTCAATACTTTCTCTAGGTACTGTATCCTGCGTACCTCAGCCCTTCTGAAAAGACATGTTTGGAGGAGTCTGCTGTCTGATCTGAATATGGCCATCATTACTGATGCAGTGACCGACGTTACAAAGTGTTCATTCATAGATGGGAAGACTTCTGGGAAGAGATCAATGTGTTAGGGGGCAACACACACACACACATTCTCAGGCTCTCACACACACAGACTCACATACGCAGGCCAACGTTCTCAGGCTCTCACACACACAGACTCACATACGCAGGCCAACGTTCTCAGGCTCTCACACACACAGACTCACATACGCAGGCCAACGTTCTCAGGCTCTCACACACACAGACTCACATACGCAGGCCAACGTTCTCAGGCTCTCACACACACAGACTCACATACGCAGGCCAACGTTCTCAGGTTGGATGCCATCGTTGACTATTTCTGTGAGCCGGTATCGATAATGATACAACATGAAGCGCCGTCTTGAGACGGTTGGCGTCGTCCTCTCTGAGGCAAAACGACACGTGTGTAGACTCAGGGGTAGTGTATGTCTGTGTGACGGATTGATTTTAGTCATCGTTATGACTGAGTCAGGTTTTTCCCAGTACTACATAGAAAGTGCGTAAATCATACTTATTTTAACAGCCTAGGAGACATGTGGCCCACCTGTCTTAACACAATGTCTCTCTCTCTCTCTCTCTCTCTCGCTCTATCCCTCTCTACCCCCCTGTCCTCCTCCCCCTCTCTCGCTCTATCCCTCTCTACCCCCCCGTCCTCCTCCCCCTCTCTCGCTCCCTCCAGGTGTGAGCAGCCATGACTAAGTCCTATGAGTTTAATTGGCAGAAGCACCTGCCTGGCTTCATGCAGGAAGGAGCTTCCTTCGACAGGTTTGACGAGGTGAGAAGCAAACTCAAACGTACCATACCTATAAAAACAACAACATTGCCAACTGCCAACTTGTCCTCCAACCAATCCTCCATGTTGACAACATGACATGAATCATCCTATTAAAATGAAAACTAACTAGAATGTAGTTGTCGCTGTACTTTGGGTGCTATCAGAATAACTGCATCTCAAACAAGGTTAGCCTGAAACTCTTATATCTATGGCTTGTAGCTCTGTGCGTAGGGGATCAGTGGCCCACCCTACCCTAATGACAGTCCTCTCGTGGGACATTAAGACACAAACACACACGAGTAAGGCCATCTTCTTTATGGCATTTATAAATCATTGTGTTAGGCCACATGCACACACACACACACACACATAAGTAGGGCTATCCCCATTATGTCATAATAACTCATTGTGTTAGTCATCAGAGCTACAGACAGTCACCACATTGATCCACCACATTAACCAACTTTGTCATGGCGACCAAAAGTCTGACAGTCTGCTGTGTGTGTGTCCTCCCTCCCATATTTCCCCTCTCTAACTCAATCAGGCCAGTTAGCTGGGGGGTGGCATATCTAGGACTGGGCGTTACACACATCTAGGACTGGGCGTTACACACACACACACACACACGTTGAGATAGCGATCAGGAATCCCTTTAATGCAGTCTGCTGTGAGGAGGATCCCTCCATGGATAAACACAGAGGGAAAACAACGTCATCACTAACATCAAAGGGCATCTTTAACTGAGCCTTGGAACTAGGACAGCCTGGTTACTTTGGAATGCATTCCCCTGTGTATTAACTTAGTGTGTATTTCTGTGCTTCTACTAGCGATGGGCCCTCTACCCTGCTAGGACTTTTGGGAGACTGGGTGGCTGGGTGGATATAGTGAATCTCTGCCAAGCTACTGGTGAATCTAGTTCATAGCCGACAAGCTGTTCGTTCACCCATTTTTAACATCTCGATTAAAGTTTGTTAGGAGAGGTTAGAAAGGCAAAAACACCGTTGTTTGATCTTGATATGTGACCTCCGTTACATTTAATGAATACCCACTGGGAGAACGCGTGTTGTTTGATCTTGATATGTGACCTCCGTTACATTTAATGAATACCCACTGGGAGAACGCGTGTTGTTTGATCTTGATATGTGACCTCTGTTACATTTAATGAATACCCACTGGGAGAACGCGTGTTGTTTGATCTTGATATGTGACCTCCGTTACATTTAATGAATACCCACTGGGAGAACGCGTGTTGTTTGATCTTGATATGTGACCTCCGTTACATTTAATGAATACCCACTGGGAGAACGCGTGAGATCAACATTACATTTTTGGTTGATATTTGAGTTGAGTTGTCAACCAACTTATATCCAACTTGAAATAGACCACAGAGCTAGCTTAGCATGGCTAACTATGGGTATTTGCCGATAGGCTACAAGTGTAGAATAGAAATATAATGAATTACATTAGCTGGCAAGCAACGCTAATGATCTATGTGTTTGTGGGCAGTGTTATGAGATGTAGGTAATTTAGGAGTGGGTTTCTTTACATCTCACATATTAAATAGTGTCAAGCAACTGACCACGGTGGCACTGTTTGACTTGCTTATCTCTAACTTTAATCTAATCACAGTTAACAGAAGCGATCATTAGCCAGCCTTTGAAAAGGCCAAACCTCGACTCGGTGCTCAGAAAACAGTGATGAACCTTATTATGATTTAAGAATAACATAATTATAGACAGCTGGTAGTAGTCTACATTGGGGTTAGCATATTAAATAGTGTCAAGCAACTGTGTGGCACTGTTTGTGCTTATCTCTGTTTAATGTAATGTTGTGTGTCATTAGCCAGTTTGTGTGTGTGCTGAAAACAGTGATGTGTGTATGATTTAAGTGTAATTATAGACAGCTGGTAGTGTACATTGTGTGTGTGTGTGTGTGTGTGTGTGTGTTATAATAGCTGATGCTCAGGCTGTCTAATAGAAGGCCTGCGGGGGGACGTCTGTGTTGATTAACATGGCAGACGCGCCTCGCCCACACACACACACAGACACAGACACACGCGCGCTTAAATATGCTAATCAGGGAAGGATTCTTCCAGAGTCCGCTCTCAACTCACTTAAACCCCACAGCGCAGCAGACGGCAAAGTCGAGGCAGTGCATACTAATTCCAACGTGAGAGGAATAGCTATTAACAGTTTGACACTCAGCATGGTCTGTCTGTATTGAAGTGACGTCCGTCTTTGTTGTATCCAACACAACCATATGACGCACAGACAGACACTGAGTGGGAGAGATGGTCATTGATGTTGGACCATATTGTTGCCTCGCTTCTCTGCTTCTCCTCTCTGCCTCGTTTGCCTGGCAGTGATACTAAGTCATTTCGAAAAACAATGTTGAAGTCATGTGATTTCTTTAATTAGCCCTTTCAGACCATTGATTGATTGTATCACCTGAATAGATGTCGATCTCGGTAATCATTCAAAAAGTGTTCCATGGGGCCCAAGTATCTCACCATTTTCCTTTCCCGTCTGTTTGTCCAGAGCCTCTGGAAAGTATTCAGACCTCTTGACTTTTTCCACATTTTTGTATGTTACAGCCTTATTCTAAAATGTAGTAAATATGAGTTTTATTTTCATCAATCTACACACAATAACCCATAAAGACAAATTATAACCCATAATAACAATAACCCATAATGACAGGTTTTTAGAAGGGCCTTGGTCAAGGAGGTGACCAAGAACCCCATAGTCACTCTGACAGAGCTCCAGAGTTCCTCTGTGGAGATGGGAGAATGAAGGACAAGCATCTCTGCAGCACTCCACCAATCAGGCCTCTATGGTAGAGTGGCCAGACGGAAGCCACTCCTCAGTTAAGAACACATGACAGCCCACTTGGAGTTTGCCAAAAGCCACCTAAAGGACTCTGACTATGATGAAACCAAGATTGAACTCTTTGGCCTGAATGCCGAGCATCACGTCTGGAGGGAACCTGGCACTATCCCTATGGTGAAGCATGGTGGTGGCAGCATCATGCTGTGGGGATGTTTTTCAGCAGCAGGGACTGGGACACTAGTCAGGATCGAGGGAAAGATGAATGGAGCAAAGTACAGACAGATCCTTGATGAAAACTTTCTCCAAAGCACTCAGGTTCTCAGACTGAGGCGAAGGTTCACCTTCCAACAGGACAACAACCCTAAGCACACAGCCAAGACAACACAGGAGTGGCTTTGGGACAAGTCTCTGAATGTCCTTGAGCCGCCCAGTCAGAGCCAGGACTTGAACCCGATCGAACATCTCTGGAGAGACCTGAAAATAGCTGTGCAGCGATGCTCCCCATCCAACCTGGCAGAGCTTGAGAGGATCTACAGAGAAGAATGTGAGAAACTCTCCAAATATAGGTGTATTTCAAAAAAATAAAGGGAACACTAAAATAACACATCCTATATCTGAATGAATGAAATATTCTTAAATACTTTTTTCTTTACATAGTTGAATGTGCTGACAACAAAATCACACAAAAATTATAAATGGAAATCAAATTTATCAACCCATGGAGGTCTGGATTTGGAGTAACACTCAAAATTAAACTGGAAAACCACACTACAGGCTGATCCAACTTTGATGTAATGTCCTTAAAACAAGTCAAAATGAGGCTCAGTAGTGTGTGTGGCCTCCACGTGCCTGTATGACCTCCCTACAACGCCTGGGCATGCTCCTGATGAGGTTGCGGATGGTCTCCTGAGGGATCTCCTCCAAGACCTGGACTAAAGCATCCGCCAACTCCTGGACAGTCAGTGGTGCAATGTGGCATTGGTGGATGGAGCGAGACATGATGTCCCAGATGTGCTCAATTGGATTCAGGTCTGGGGAACGGGCGGGCCAGTCCATAGCATCAATGCCTTCCTCTTGCAGGAACTGCTGACACACTCCAGCCACATGAGGTCTAGCATTGTCTTGCATTAGGAGGAACCCAGGGTCAACCGCACCAGCATATGGTCTCACAAGGGGTCTGAGGGTCTCATCTCGGTACCTAATGGCAGTCAGGCTACCTCTGGCGAGCACATGGAGGGCTGTGTAGCCCCCCCCAAAGAAATGCCACCCCACACCATGACTGACCCACCGCCAAACCGGTCATGCTGGAGGATGTTGCAGGCAGCAGAATGTTCTCCACGGCGTCTCCAGACTGTCACGTCTGTCACATGTGCTCAGTGTGAACCTGCTTTCATCTGTGAAGAGCACAGGGCGCCAGTGGCAAATTTGCCAATCTTGGTGTTCTCTGGCAAATGCCAAACGTCCTGCACGGTGTTGGGCTGTAAGCACAACCCCCACCTGTGGACGTCGGGCCCTCATACCACCCTCATGGAGTCTGTTTCTGACCGTTTGATCAGACACATGAACATTTGTAGCCTGCTGGAGGTCATTTTGCAAGGCTCTGGCAGTGCTCCTCTTTGCACAAAGGCAGGGGTAGCGGTCCTGCTGCTGGGTTGTTGCCCACCTACGGCCTCCTCCACGTCTGCTGATGTACTGGCCTGTCTCCTGGTAGCTCCTCCATGCTCTGGACACTACGCTGACAGACTGCCAGCATTCAAAAGTGACCAAAACATCAGCCAGGAAGCATAGGAACTGAGAAGTGGTCTGTGGTCACCACCTGCAGAACCACTCCTTTATTGGGGGTGTCTTGCTAATTGCCTATAATTTCCACCTGTTGTCTATTTCATTTGCACAACAGCATGTGAACTTTATTGTCAATCAGTGTTGCTTCCTAAGTGGACAGTTTGATTTCACAGAAGTGTGATTGACTTGGAGTTACATTGTGTTGTTTAAGTGTTCCCTTTATTATTTTGAGCAGTGTATATATTTATTTTAATCCCAGCCCCCGTCCCCACAGGAGGCCTTTTGCCGTTTTGTAGGCCAACATTGTAAATAAGAATTTGTTCTTAACTGACTTGCCTAGTTAAATCAAGGTTAAATAAAATAAGTACAATTTAAAATGTGATTATTTCAGTTTTTTTTTATACATTTGCCCAAAAATCTAAAAACAAATTTTTGCTATGTCATTTAGGGGTATTGTGTGTATATTGATGACGGAAATGTTATCAATTTTAGAATAAGTCTGTAACCTAACAAAATGTGGAAAAAGACAAGTAGTCTGAATATTTTGCAAATGCACAGTTTGGTGATTCGATACTGTGATTTTATTGACCTTCGATGTTCCAAACATCACTGTATGTTTGCTGCGGAGGGACAAGAGAGAGACATGAGAAAACTAGTTTTGATCAGTCATGGAAATAAAAGTGCTGAAAACAAGCTGGCTCCTTGTTTAAGAAGATGATGGGGAACCAGCTATGAAGGAAAAATACTAGAGAATTGGGGCAGGGACAGTCCTGATATGCAACCGTAGTGATTTTTTTACTACATTACTAATGACTTCATATATATATAGAGAGAGAGAGAGGGAGAGATCAACAATGATCTATCTGCACTGACTGCTCTGACAATCAGTGCCAAGACAGAAGCAAACAGATGATAGTAAAGTGTTAGAATGGAAATGAGACTGACATAGGTTGATGGTCAATGTTCGTTCATTAATACTAATGATAGAGTGAGATGGAATAATGTGCAGGGGAGTATTTCCTAGACTCATTGCCGGTCTGTTCCCCGATGATGCTCTGATTAGCTTAGGGACATCGGTGTGTGCGTGTACGTACGTGCGTGCGTGCACATTGTGGTTTCAAAGACCAGTCATTTCCCTCACTCCATTTCCCATTATCCCGCTTCCCGTATCGGAGGAAGGATGACAGTATTCCCCTTCCTCCTCACTGCTGTGTCTCATCATCTTCCTCTGCCTCCCTCATTACCGCGTCCACACACATACAGACAGCTGCCAGTGACTCAGACAGCTAATGGGGAATAAAACTCAGAGCCACACTGACAATCAAAATGGCCGCAGCAGTAGTATGTCTGATGTGGACTTAGTCACCCATAGAGAGGAGAGTGTTCTAGCTCCTCAAAGGCCGTGTGTATCAGGCCTTAGTCTTGGTGAGGCGCTAAGGCACATCTAGGATTGGATTTGTTCTGTGTGTTTAATGGTGGCTACTTACTCAGTCAATCATGTCGGAGTCTAGCTGATAGTTGAGTCATTCCATATTAAGCCATTAGCATTAGTCTGTTTGGTTTGACAGGCATTTTATAGTTGCTTTTATTTATAGGGGCTAATAATATAGGCTAGCTACGGGCCATGACAGGTTTGATAGAAACCCTGCTTGTTTCTCACGTTTAAAGATTCTGGATGTCTCTGTCCCCTGTAGAGAACACGAACACTGTGGATCCCCAGGCCTGCTGTTATAACGGTCGTGCCTGTGTGTGTGTGTGCGTCGGCATGTGTGTCGGTGTGTGTGTTTAAAGAGCAGGGTGATGGATTGGGAACTCTTAGAGGAGGGAGCCATGCTGCAGTTAAAACACTTGCACACTCACTTCAGGGCTCGACAGTAACACTTGTCCTCTTGTCTGGGACAAGTAAAAAATCAAATAAAAATGCAAGACGAGAAGAATATAGATTTGAGTTGTCCAAATTAAAAAGTAAAATAAATCACATAGGAATCACAATATCAAACAATTACTCTGATCAGCATTAGATTAGAGAAGCCAAAATTGTATTACTATTCAAAAAATGTTTAATGTTTTTTTAATTTTTTTATTTCACCTTTATTTAACCAGGTAGGCTAGTTGAGAACAAGTTCTCATTTGCAACTGCGAACAGGCCAATATAAAACATAGCAGTGTGAACAGACAACACAGAGTTACACATGGAGTAAACCATTAACAAGTCAATAACACAGTAGAAAAAAAGAGAGTCTATATACATTGTGTGCAAAAGGCATTAGGAGGTAGGCGAATAATTACAATTTTGCAGATTAACACTGGAGTGATAAATGATCAGATGGTCATGTACAGGTAGAGATATTGGTGTGCAGAAAAGTAAATAAAAAAAAACTGTATGGGGATGAGGTAGGTAAAATTGGGTGGGCTATTTACCGATAGACTATGTACAGCTGCAGCGATCGGTTAGCTGCTCAGATAGCAGATGTTTGAAGTTGGTGAGGGAGATAAAAGTCTCCAACATCAGCGATTTTTGCAATTCTTTCCAGGCACAGGCAGCAGAGAACTGGAACGAAAGGCGGCCAAATGAGGTGTTGGCTTTAGGGATGATCAGTGAGATACACCTGATGGAGCGCGTGCTACGGGTGGGTGTTGCCATCGTGACCAGTGAACTGAGATAAGGCGGAGCTTTACCTAGCATGGACTTGTAGATGACCTGGAGCCAGTGGGTCTGGCGACGAACATGTAGCGAGGGCCAGCCGACTAGAGCATACAGGTTGCAGTGGTGGGTGGTATAAGGTGCTTTAGTAACAAAACTGATGGCACTGTGACAAACTGCATCCAGTTTGCTGAGTAGAGTGTTGGAAGCTATTTTGTAGATGACATCGCCGAAGTCGAGGATCGGTAGGATAGTCAGTTTTACTAGGGTAAGTTTGAGGCGTGAGTGAAGGAGGCTTTGTTGCGGAATAGAAAGCCGACTCTAGATTTGATTTTAGATTGGAGATGTTTGATATGAGTCTGGAAGGAGAGTTTACAGTCTAGCCAGACACCTAGGTACTTATAGATGTCCACATATTCTAGGTCGGAACCATCCAGGGTGGTGATGCTAGTCGGGTGTGCGGGTGCAGGCAGCGAACGGTTGAAAAGCATGCATTTGGTTTTGTTGTATGGCATTGAAGCTCGTTTGAGGGTTAGATAGCACAGTGTCCAAGGACGGGCCGGAAGTATACAGAATGGTGTCGTCTGCGTAGAGGTGGATCAGGGAATTGCCCGCAGCAAGAGCGACATCATTGATATATACAGAGAAAAGAGTCGGCCCAAGAATTGAACCCTGTGGCACCCCCATAGGGACTGCCAGAGGACCAGACAGCATGCCCTCCGATTTGACACACTGAACTCTGTCTGCAAAGTAGCTGGTGAACCAGGCAAGGCAGTCATCAGAAAAACCGAGGCTACTGAGTCTTCCGATAAGAATATGGTGATTGACAGAGTCGAAAACCTTGGCAAGGTTGATGAAGACAGCTGCACAGTACTGTCTTTTATCGATGGAGGTTATGATATTGTTTAGTACCTTGACCGTGGCTGAGGTGCACCCGTGATCGGCTCAGAAACCAGATTGCACAGCGGAGAAGGTACGGTGGGATTCAAACAGGTCAGTGACCTGTTTGTTGACTTGGCTTTCAAAGACCTTAGATAGGCAGGGCAGGATGGATATAGGTCTGTAACAGTTTGGGTCCAGGGTGTCTCCCCCTTTGAAGATGGGGATGACTGCGGCAGCTTTCCAATCCTTGGGGATCTCAGACGATATGAAAGAGATGTTGAACAGGCTGGTAATAGGTGTTGCGACAATGGCGGCGGATAGTTTCAGAAATAGAGGGTCCAAATTGTCAAGCCCAGCTGATTTGTACGGGTCCAGGTTTTGCAGCTCTTTCAGAACATCTGCTATCTTGATTTGGGTAAAGGAGAACCTGGAGAGGCTTGGGCGAGGAGCTGCGGGGGGGGCGGAGCTGTTGGCCAAGGTTGGAGTAGCCAGGAGGAAGGCATGGCCAGCCGTTGAGAAATGCTTGTTGAAGTTTTTGATAATCATGGATTTATCGGCGGTGACCGTGTTACCTAGCTTCAGTGCAGTGGGCAGCTGGGAGGAGGTGCTCTTGTTCTCCATGGACTTCACAGTGTCCCAGAACTTTTTGGAGTTAGAGCTACAGGATGCAAATTTCTGCCTGAAGAAGCTGGCCTTAGCTTTCCTGACTGACTGCGTGTATTGGTTCCTGAATTCCCTGAACAGTTGCATATCGTGGGGACTATTCGATGCAATTGCAGTCTGCCACAGGATGTTTTTGTGCTGGTCGAGGGCAGTCAGGTCTGGAGTGAACCAAGGGTTATATCTGTTCTTAGTTCTGCATTTTTTGAACGGAGCATGCTTATCTAAAATGGTGAGGAATTTACTTTTAAAGAATGACCAGGCATCCTCAACTGACGAGATGAGGTCAATGTCCTTCCAGGAATCCCGGGCCAGGTCGATTAGAAAGGCCTGCTCACAGAAGTGTTAGGAAACGTTTGACAGTGATGAGGGGTGGTCGTTTGACTGCAGATCCGTAGCGGATACAGGCAAGGAGGCAGTGATCGCTGAGATCCTGGTTGAAGACAGCGGAGGTGTATTTGGAGGGCCAGTTGGTCAGGATGACGTCTATGAGGGTGCCCTTGTTTACAGATTTAGGGTTGTCCCTGGTGGGTTCCTTGATGATTTGTGTGAGATTGAGGGCATCTAGCTTAGATTGTAGGACTGCCGGGGTGTTAAGCATATCCCAGTTTAGGTCACCTAACAGAACAAACTCTGAAGCTAGATGGGGGGTGATCAATTCACAAATGGTGTCCGGGGCACAGCCGGGAGCTGAGGGGGGTCGGTAGCAGGCGGCAACAGTGAGAGACTTATTTCTGGAGAGAGTAATTTTTTTAATTAGTAGTTCGAACTGTTTGGGTATGGACCTGGAAAGTATGACATTACTTTGCAGGCTATCTCTGCAGTAGACTGCAACTCCTCCCCCTTTGGCAGCTCTATCTTTACGGAAAATGTTATAGTTGGGTATGGAAATCTCAGAATTTTTGGTGGCTTTCGTGATCCAGGATTCAGACACGGCAAGGACATCAGGGTTAGCAGAGTGTGCTAAAGCAGTGAGGAAAACAAACTTAGGGAGGAGGCTTATGATGTTGACATGCATGAAACTAAGGCTTTTTCGATCACAGAAGTCAACAAATGAGGGTGCCTGGGGACATGCAGGGTCTGGATTTACCTCCACATCACCCACGGAACAGAGGAGGAGTAGTATGAGGGTGCGGCTAAAGGCTATCAAAACTGGCCGCCTAGAGCGTTGGGGACAAAGAATAAAAGGAGCAGATTTCTGGGCATGGTAGAATATATTCAGGGGATAATGCGCAGACAGGGGTAGGGTGGGGTGCGGGTACAGCGGAGGTAAGCCCAGGCACTGGGTGATGATAAGAGAGGTTGTATCTCTGGACATGCTGGTTATAATGGGTGAGGTCAACGCATGTGTGGGAGGTGGGACAAAGGAGGTATCAGGGGTATGAAGAGTGGAACTAGGGGCTCCATTGTAAACTAAAACAATGATAACTAACGTGAACAACAGTATATATACAAGGCATATTGACATTTGAGAGAGACATACAGCGAGGCATACAGTGATCACAGGTGTTGATTGGGAGAGCTAGCTAAACCAGTGAGGTGAGACAACAACAGCTAATCAGCTAGCACAACAACAGCAGGTAAAATGGCGTTGACTAGGCAGGGAGGGTCGGATTAACTACACACAGAGCCTGAGTGCGGCTGGGGTCGACAGATAAAACATAAACAAGCAGAGTGGAGTACCGTGATTAATGGACAGTCCAGCAGGCATCAGCTATGTGGCCAAGTGATCACAGTGTCCAGCAGGCATCAGCTGTGTAGCCAAGTGATCACAATGTACATAAATATAGGCTAAAGGCCAGTCATGTTTGACAAATATAATGAAAGATCATTTACATTCACGTCTTTAGATTTTATGTCGCCATACTCGAGACGCGGTTCTTTCAGATCGAATGGTCAAAAACGATCAGAGAGTGAAGGACCGTGTCTGTTATGCAACCACATCATCACCCACCTTGAACCTGAGCTGAGACGGTCAGCATTTGAAACGGTTTAACCAGAAATGGATTGTTTAAAACCTGGATGTTTTATGTCATTTTCTTGCTAATTGCATGTGGGAACATTCCCACAGCCTATACAGCCATATGCGCATTGCTGAGTTTATAATATGAAGAAATAAAACGTTTTTATGCTTTTGGATCTGTAGTCCCAGAACTGTCCCAGAGTTTTGAACCGTATATGTCTTCTTTCATCGCCCTTCATTTCCAGTCCTGGGGGTATTTATTTGGTTAAGTATTTGGTTCTAATTGTAATTCTTTGATATTTTGTAGGCTACCAAGCGTGACCAACCATCCTCCAGGAGAGCCTTAAAAGGGGCAGTGTTGTATTTTGAGACAGGAAGTCAACAGGCAGAGTGTAGCCTACATTTTTTGTCTGATTCTCTACGGTCAAAAAAGATAGTAATGCATTTTATTTTGTAAAGTTGTTCCTTGCGTCATACAATGAGGTTAACATGGTGTTATAGACTTTCTTTTTCTTTTTGGACAAGTGACTTTAGCTTTTGGACAAGTAAAACATCAGTCCTACTTGTCCAAAGGATAAATGGCTAAAAAAGTTAATGTCAAGCCCTGTACTTAAGACACACACACTCACACACACACACACACACATCTAGCAGAGCTCCACTGCACGCTGAGAGCGGAATGTACTTGAGAGTAGTGAGTCAGACAAGCAGGGGTCACCCTCTCTTATCAATGCAGCCAAATATATGACTCCCACATGCACTCCCTGCCCCACACCATCCAAGGAGTGTGTGTTGGGGGGGGGGGTTGGCCATTCCAGCCAGGTTACCTCTTAGAATGAAGAAGTACCCAGCCTAATATTGTAGATACTATCTATTAAATATGTCTTTACAAGGCGAATACAACTGAAGCTCAGTTTACACCAAGCTGGATTTTTGTTGATTTCCAATGTCACTGAATGTCAGGACTGTTAGTTATAAGGCTGGGATCTGATTTATTTAACCTTTTATTTAACTAGGCTAGTCAGTTAAGAACAAATTCTTATTTAAAATGACGGCCTACCCAGGCCAAACCCTCCCCTAACCCGGACAACGCTGGCACAGTATATGCATGAACTAACAGCCATATTTCTGGTGTCGAGCAGCACATGTGCCTCTCTAGGTTTCTTCCTAGGCCCCCGCCTTTCTAGGGACTTTTCCCTAGCCACTGTGCTTCTGCATTGCTTGGTCTTTGGGGATTCTAGGCTGGGTTTCTGTACAGCACTTTGTGACATCTGCTGATGTAAAAAGGGATTTATGAAATACATTTGATTGATTGATTGATTGAACTGAAGGCTTACCATAATCTCACTGAAACAACACATGCTGCAGTGTGTGTGTGTCACTCACTGTTTCCTTTAGCTCTGCAACGACCCTCTACTCGGTCTCTCTCTTACACACATGTGGGTGCTCACTTAGAATGCGGTAGACAAATGGATGGACTACGGGAATGTAATCCAAATGACTTTGCTGTTACTCTGTTGCCAGCCCACCCCATACTTACTCCCTCTCGGGTCACTTTCTCATTCACACAACAAACACACACACACACACGAGGCCTCCAGTCAGAGCCTGGGACTATATTTATCTCCCTCCCCACCTTATGAGCCTCGCCGTCTGGCCTGCTGACAGACTGCTGCCCCCCCCCCACGCCTGAAGCAAACCTGGCTGTTTGACAAATAACCGCCTCATGAATTTGGAACTGGGAGGTTTACCACATTAAGTAGACCGTAAATAAACCACAACTCTATCCTTTAAATTAGGGGATTGAATTAGTAGGCTAGGAACTATTTCTCGAAAGAAGTTATACCTTCGGACGCTTGCTCTGTCGCAACGGTTTATTAAAAAGTCTCCATGTCACAGTAAACGTGTAACAGGAAGTGGAAGACTAGATTTAGCCAGGATAATTGATCTTTTATGATATATCCAGGAGGCCAGTGAGTGTTGCCTGCCACGTTAATCAGGGTATGTCCGGTCACCAAGGTAGCCGTTGGTTGGTGTGTGGGGTTACCAAGACACCGTTTGCATTCGACAGTTCATGACATTCACATTTATGTGTTTGTCTTTGTCCTAGCGTTTTGTCCTCCTGTCCTGCACAAACAGGGTGTAGGTGTGTGTTCTCCTTGCGCGTGTCTGTCTGTGTGTGTGTGTGTGTACTAGCGTTATGTCCTCCTGTCCTGCACAAACAGGGTGTAGGTGTGTGTTCTCCTTGCGCGTGTCTGTGTGTCTGTGTGTGTGCTGCTGTTTATCTTGTGTGTACTAGCTAGCGTAATGTCCTCCTGTGTGTACTAGCAAACAGGGTGTAGGTGTGTGTTCTCTTGCGCGTGTCTGTGTAACTGTAGGTAACGATGCTGCTGTTTATCTTGTGTGTGTGTACTAGCTAGGTAATGTCCTCCTGTCCTGCACAAACATCTTGTGGGTGTAGGTGTGTGTTCTCCTTGCGCGTGTCTGTCTGTGTGTGTGTGTGTACTAGCGTTATGTCCTCCTGTCCTAGCACAAACAGGGTGTAACGGGAGGTGTGTGTACTAGCTAGGTAACGATGCGGGTGTCTGTCTGTGTGTGTGTGTGTACTAGCGTTATGTCCTGTGTACTAGCTAGGTAACGGGAGGGTGTAGGTGTGTGTTCTCCTTGCGATGCTGTGATCTGTCTGGGTGTGTGTGTACTAGCGTTAGGTAACGGGAGGGGTGTGTCCTAGCTAGGTAACGGGGTGTAGGGTGTGTACTAGCTAGGTGTCTGTCTGGTGTGTGTGTGTACTAGCGTTAGTCCTCCTGTCCTGTACACAGGGAGGGTGGGTGTGTTACTAGCTTCGCGTGTCTGTCTGTGCTGTGTTTATCTTGTGGGTGTGTACTAGCGTTATGTCCTCCTGTCCTAGCACAGACAGGGTGTAGGGGTGTGTACTAGCTAGGTATGCTGCTGCGTGTCTGTGGGTGTGTGTAGCTAGGTGTGTGTTTATCTTGTGTGTGTGTGTGTACTAGCTAGGTAATGGGAGGGGGTGTGTCCTGCACAGGTAGGGGTGAGGTGTGTGTTTATCTCCTGTGCTAGGCGTGGAGGGTGTGTGTGTCCTAGCGTTATGTCCTCCTGTCATGTACAGCACAGGGTGTAGCTGCTGTGTGTTCTAGCTAACGAGGTAACGGGTGTGGCTGTGTGTGTACTAGCTAGGTAACGAGTGTAACGGGAGTGTGTGTGTGTACTAGCTAGGTAACGGGAGGGGGTGTGTAATGTCCTCGCACATCAAATAAAACCTCTGATTGGCTCTGGAATTCAAATGCTTCTGTCTCCTCGTAGGACCCGTTTCTGTTTGAGCCCAACTGTCTGGTCAAAGTGGACGAGTTTGGATTCTTCATCACATGGAAGAGCGACGGAAAGGTACAGTCTCTCAACCAGATCTGTGTATATAAAAGGCTTCGTTCTCATCCTCTTACTCAGTGCCCTGTCTTTTGTGCTCTGAGTGTATTCAGAGAGAGAAAAGAAAGACATCCATCTCCTCGACCCTCACTACCGTTCCAGCCACAGGGCCAAGTCATAATTGGGGTGACGGTAGCGTGACTAAGGGCAGTGGTACTTGAAGTGGCCAAGGTAACAGAGGAAACGAGAGTTAGTCACTTGTTCCATTGTTCCCACCACCGTTAATACACTATTGATTGAGTTTCAAGGGCTGGAGCAGTGAAAGCTGAGAGTAGTTGGTGAAATATAGCCTGCTGCTTGCTGCTCATTGCCCTGAATATCTTAGACTAGGTACAGCTACAGGTAACTGCCAAAATAAATGAAAACAGCAACTTGCTAAGGAGTTGTGCCACCAGAACAGCTTCAATGTGCCTTGGCATAGATTCTACAAGTGTCCTGAACTCTATTGGAGGGATGTGACACCATTTTTCCATGAGAAATTCAATCATTTGGTGTTTTGTTGATGGTGGGGGGGAAACGGTGCCTTAGGCGCCGTTCCAGAATCTTCCATAAGTGTTCTGTTGGGTCAGAGAGTTGAGCAGTCTTCATCACTGAAGCTTCTGCCAAACTTTATTCAGAGAGGGAAAAGAAAGACAATGGGATAGAATGGACTTTATTCAGAGAGGGAAAAGAAAGACAATGGTATAGAATGGACTTTATTCAGAGAGGGAAAAGAAAGACAATGGTATAGAATGGACTTTATTCAGAGAGGGAAAAGAAAGACAATGGTAT
The DNA here is from genome assembly GCF_036934945.1 of Oncorhynchus masou masou. NCBI lineage: Eukaryota > Metazoa > Chordata > Actinopteri > Salmoniformes > Salmonidae > Oncorhynchus > Oncorhynchus masou. The sequence continues at coordinate 2,451,539 of NC_088230.1, read as the reverse complement.
AGAATGGACTTTATTCAGAGAGGGTAAAGAAAGACAATGGTATAGAATGGACTTTATTCAGAGAGGGTAAAGAAAGACAATGGGATAGAATGGACTTTATTCAGAGAGGGAAAAGAAAGACAATGGGATAGAATGGACTTTATTCAGAGAGGGTAAAGAAAGACAATGGTATAGAATGGACTTTATTCAGAGAGGGTAAAGAAAGACAATGGTATAGAATGGACTTCATTCAGAGAGGGTAAAGAAAGACAATGGGATAGAATGGACTTTATTCAGAGAGGGAAAAGAAAGACAATGGGATAGAATGGACTTTATTCAGAGAGGGTAAAGAAAGACAATGGTATAGAATGGACTTTATTCAGAGAGGGTAAAGAAAGACAATGGTATAGAATGGACTTCATTCAGAGAGGGTAAAGAAAGACAATGGTATAGAATGGACTTTATTCAGAGAGGGTAAAGAAAGACAATGGTATAGAATGGACTTTATTCAGAGAAGGAAAAGAAAGACAATGGGATAGAATGGACTTCATTCAGAGAGGGTAAAGAAAGACAATGGTATAGAATGGACTTTATTCAGAGAGGGTAAAGAAAGACAATGGGATAGAATGGACTTTATTCAGAGAGGGTAAAGAAAGACAATGGTATAGAATGGACTTCATTCAGAGAGGGAAAAGAAAGACAATGGGATAGAATGGACTTTATTCAGAGAGGGTAAAGAAAGACAATGGGATAGAATGGACTTCATTCAGAGAGGGAACAGGAAAGACTAAAAGCTATTCAGCGTAGGATGCTCCTGTATGAAAAAGTCAAGAGGATAGAATGCCGTCTCCGATGGCTTGTAGGCGATTCGACCGCCGTCTCCTTTTCCAATGGTACGTTCTTGCAAGTCAGTCAACTCAATGCGCATGGATGGAAGGAACTGCTTGAGACAGAACCTGACTTAGCCAAGGTGACTCTGAGGCGGTTGCATCAAATGAACCCTCCCCATAGAGGAGAGAGAGGCCCATATCCTCGCTGAAAATGGCCTTTAGCATTCATCAAACACTACAGCAACAACACATAAAGCAGGGGTGGCCTGTACCCTACCCCTGAGTGTTCTTTTGTTCCAACCCTGCTGTAACACACCTGATTCTGTCAATTAGGAGGGGTTGGCTGCTCATGTTAGAAGGTAATGCTAGTTGGAGAGGAAGGGCTTTGTTATCCGTCATACCGTTGGGATTCATCCGTTGTGTAAGAGGATAGCAGGATATTCCTCCACAATGATCGTATTACTGTCTCGCTCTCTGTCTCTCTCTGGGTTATTGTATTTATCACTGCGACATGGGGGCATGTAGGCAGATGTCATTTCAAACAGCCGTATCTGGCCACTAGCAGCATACCGTATGTCTATGGAGCATCTGGAGCAGACAGGCAGGACGCTACTGTAATCCAACAAAGCTAGGTGAGGTTTGGGGAGTGGGATGGAATATCTATTTTTTTGTTTGGCATTGACAAGATCAATTTTACTCCCTCTGTCTCTCTCTTTCTCTCTCTCTCTACAGGAGGGCCAGGTTCTAGAATGTTCTCTGATCAACAGTATTCGAGTCGGAGCCGTGCCAAGGGTGAGCACCTTTAAAACCCAGTTTCCTCCCTTAGTGCCTACCTTCCTCCCTCCATCTTTCAAATAACCTTCTCACCCACTCCTCTCCATCCATCTCCTCGACCCTCACGACTTTACCGTTCCAGCCACAGGGCCAAGTCATAATTGGGGTGACGGTAGCGTGACTAAGGGCAGTGGTACTTGACGTGGCCAAGGCAACAGAACAGAAGAGAGTTAGTCACTTGTTCCATTGTTCCCACCACCGTTAATACACTATTGATTGAGTTGGAGCAGTGAAAGCTGAGGGCAGTTGGTGAAATATAGCCTGCTGCTCGTTGCCCTTCATATCTTAGACCAGGTACAGCTACAGGTAACTGCCGAAATAAAGGAAACATCAATATCGTGTCTTAATAAGGTATTGGGCCCACTGCAAGCTGCCAGAACAGCTTCAATGTGCCTTGGCATAGATTCTACAAGATTCTACACTCTTTTACCCAAGTGTTTTACTTTATTTTGGCAATTACCTGTACGTTCAACAACATGAAATATGTCATACTGTTTCTAGCCCCCCAGGTTTGTAGCTGTATCTAAAGTGAGTTATTTAGCCTTGGATGTTGTTTCTTATCTGGGAGGGATACTGTAACAATGCCTTTTATAATGTAGTTTGTTAGTTAGTTGCCTCAATAAAACAATGATTTCCAACAGACAAAAAAACAAATGAACAGTCTTTGATGGAAACAAATGCATGTCGGCCAATTGGCTGTTCCATGTCCCTGAAAGTGTTGTTCTGCTCCCTTTAAACAGAAGGGACTTCATGAAGATACAGCATTAACCACAGAGTATTCCTTTCATGAACATCAGGGCTGATCACACACACACACACTCGCACACACACACACACAACACACACACACACACACACACACACACACACACACACACACACACACACACACACACACACACACACACACACACACACACACACACACACACACACACACACACACACACACACACACACACACACACACACACACACACACACACACACACACACACACACACACACACAGCTACTCCTTCCATTACATATGGACTACCTCAATAATTCTGTGGTCGTGTCCTGCTTCAGTGTAATGTTTGGCATCATGCGAGCGACATGAATTATGGAAGGCCCTGGGGTCCTGAGGGAGTACCAATACGGATGCCTGACTATAATAAAGGTGTGCTTTCTCAAAAACGCCGGAGAACAAACCACTCGCTCAGCTCCGAACAAATACTCAAACATCTGACAACACTCGTTGGTGTGTGTGCACAAATCACAAGGTAGTGTGTGTATTGTTGACAGAGCGGGAGGTCCTCTACGTCTGAGACAGTGTATGTGACTGCGCCCGTGCATGGCGTACGTGTGGTGTGTGTAAGGCTGTGTCCCTCCCCCCTCCCTGTCTGTGTTTGGTAAGGTTACGTGTTCTTCTTGGTAAACAACAGACAAAGAGCAACTCATCTCAGGGCTGATCTCGGTCGGATTGCTAACACGATTACACAATCGCACAGCTATCACCGCTAACTCAATGAACAAAGAAGGAAGAATCACGTTGAGGATATTTGGCTGTATTCACTTTAATAAACTTTGCAGAATGAATCGTCTGTTGCTTTCCACACAACAGTTATTCTGCTTCTTCTAGATAGTTCAAAGGATAACGCAAGGAGGGGAATCCTCAACTAATAAATGTTACATAGGAAAGTTATATAACATTCTAAGTCTGTCTGAGACGGATGAAATGGTTCAAAAAATGTCACGTTTTGAAATGACTTTGAAATGACTCTGTTGGTCTTTAATACATACAGTTGAAGTCGGAGGTTTACATACACTTAGGTTGGGGTCATTAAAACTCGTTTTTCAACCACTCCACAAATTTCTTGTTAACAAACTATAGTTTTGGCAAGTCGGTTAGGACATCTACTTTGTGCATGACACAAGTCATTTTTCTAACAATTGTTTACAGACAGATTATTTCACTTATAATTCACTGTATCACAATTCCAGTTTGTCAGATGTTTACATACACTAAGTTGACTGTGCCTTTAAACAACTTGGAAAATTCCAGAAAATGATGTCATGGCTTTAGAAGATTCTAATAGGCTAATTGACATCATTTGAGTCAATTGGAGGTATACCTGTGGATGTATTTCAAGGCCTACCTTCAAACTCAGTGCCTCTTTGCTTGACATCATGGGAATATCAAAAGATATCAGCCAAGACCTCAGAATTTTTTTTTGTAGACCTCCAGTAGTCTGGTTCATCCTTGGGAGCAATTTCCAAACGCCTGAAGGTACCACGTTCATCTGTACAAACAATAGTATGCAAGTATAAACACCATGGGACCAGGCAGCGTCATAAGCAGACGCGTTCTGTCTCCTAGAGATGAACGTACTTTGGTGTGAAAAGTGCAAATTAATCCCAGAACAACAGCAAAGGACCTTGTGAAGATGCTGGAGGAAACAGGTACAAAAGTATCTATATATCCACAGTAAAACGAGTCCTATATCGACATAACCTGAAAGGCCGCTCAGCAAGGAAGAAGCCACTGCTCCAAAACCGCCATGAAAAAGCCAGACTACGGTTTGCAAACTGCACATGGGGACAAAGAGTGTACTTTTTGGAGAAATGTCCTCTGGTCTGATGAAACAAAACTAGAACTGTTTGGCCATAACGACCATCGTTATGTTTGGAGGAAAAAGGAGGAGGCTTGCAAGCCGAAGAACACCATCCCAACCATGAAGCACGGGGGTGGCAGCATCATGTTGTGGGGGTGCTTTGCTGCAGGAGGGACTGGTGCACTTCAGAAAATTAATGGCATCATGAGGATGGAGAAGTATGTGCATATATTGAAGCAACATCTCAAGACATCAGTCAGGAAGTGAAAGCTTGGTAGCAAATGGGTCTTCCAAATGGACAATGACCCTAAGCATACTTCCAAAGTTGTGGCAAAATGGCTTAAGGACAGCAAAGTCAAGGTATTGGAGTGGCCATCACAAAGCCCTGACCTCAATCCCATAGAACATTTGTGGGCAGAACTGAAAAAGCATGTGCAAGCATGGAGGCCTACAAACCCGACTCAGAAATGTTTGACCCAAGTTAAACAATTTAAAGGCAATGCTACCAAATACTTATTGAGTGTATGTAAACTTCTGACCCACTGGGAATGTGATGAAAGAAATAAAAGCTGAAATAAATCATTCTCTCTACTATTATTCTGACATTTCTTAAAATAAAGTGGTGATCCTAACTGACCTAAGACAGGGAATTTTACTAGGATTAATGTCAGGAATTGTGAAAAACTGAGTTTATATGTATTTGGCTAAGGTGTATGTAAACTTCTGACTTCAACTGTATCCCTCTCCTTCTCTCTCTGCCTCTCTCTCTCTCGCTCTCCCTCTTCCCCCTCTCGCTCTTCCCCTCTCGCTCTTCCCCCTCTCCCTCTTCCCCCTCTCTCTAGGACCCTAAGATTCTGTCTTCGTTCGAGGCAGCGGGGAAGAAAGAGGAGGAGCTGGAGGGATGTGTCATCTGTGTCTGTAGCGGGACCGATCTCGTCAACCTCTCCTTCATGTACATGGTGGCTGACAGCCCAGACACAGCTAGGGTAAATACACAACGTTAACATCATGTTATGACAGCATTGTTACAACGTTCATACGACATCCATACCGCATTACACGCTGCGACTGATCTGATCGACCAGGAATAGCCCTTGCAGGGGTCATCATGTTAAACATTGCACTCTGGTGGTGACATGGAAAGCTGTGGCTAGACAGCCAGGATGTTTTAGAGGAGTGTTAGAAGAAATGGGAAGATTGGAGTTCTCAGTCAGCTGGGAGCCACCAAGACACCTTTTAATTGTCTGATTACTGAAGAAGTGAACCGATGTATCAGAACAGATGACGCTGAATTGTTTGATGTAGTTGTTTTAGTTGGATTCCTGATAAGGCATATATAAGAGACGGAGCGAGAGATAGCGGGGGGGGGTTGGTTAACGTGGGGTTTATGCCAAATGAATGATAATAAACTACCTAGAGTTGCCATCACTAGCTGAGTGTGAAGGTCACACACACACCCAAACACTAGCACACGCTCATTCATGCTACCTTGTTCTCTTGCTCTCTCATATACAGACACCAAACACACACACACACTAACACACCATCTCACACACTCAGCAGGTTAGTTGCAGCAGACCTGAAGAGCTGACACAGTCGTTCACATCAGCACAGCCTGTGAACAACACACATATGCGTACACACGTAGCCCAGAGACAATACGCTGCCTCACGTATTAAGGGTAATGTGTCTGTTGAAAGAGATGGTAGCCGGACAAGATGTGTTATAGAGAGGAAGAGAGAGAGGCGAGGGAGATCTGAAATCAACGCTGTTTACACACACACAGGCAGGATGGCTGTGTGCATACATCTGCATCTGCTGTTTGGTCGTGGCTGCTTTGAAATTAAACAGAGAGAGGAAATTAGACAAACACTGTGAGTGAGGAGAGAACACACACACATAGACACAGTGAAACGGATACGCCGTGAGTAAGTAAACGTCCGGACGCACGAGTGTGTGTATTGTGTAAGTTCACTACATGGCCTAAAGTATGTGGACACTTGCTTGTCAAACGTTTCCTTCCAAAATCAGAGATATTGATATGGAGTTGGTCCCTCCTTTGCTGCTATCACAGCCGCCACCCTTGTGGGAAGTCGTTCCACTAGATGTTGGCACATTGCTGTGGGGACTTTCTTCCATTCAGCATTAGTGATGTTGGGCGATAAGGCCTGGCTCGCTCTGTGCAGGCCAGTCAAGTTCTTCCAAAACCGATCTCTAGAAACCATTTCTGTATGGACTTCGCTTTGTGCACGGGACCATTGTCATGTTGAAGCAGGAAAAGGCCTTCCCAAACTGTTGACCCAAAATTGGAAGCACAGAATTGTCTATGATGTCATTGTATGTTGTAACTTTAAGATTTCCCTTCACTGGAACTAAGAAGCCCGAACCATGAAAAACAGCCCCAGACCATTATTCCTCCTCCACCAAACTTTACAGTTGGCACTATGCATTGGCACAGGTTCTCCTGGCAATCCTGATTCGTCTGTCTGACTGCCAGATGGTAAAGGGTGATTCATCACTCCAGAGAACGCGTTTCCAACCAACATTTCCAGCTCCAGAGTCCAATGGCAGCGAGCTTAACATCGTTCCAGCTCAGCATTGCGCATGATGATCTTAGGCTGAGCCGTTGTTGCTCCTAGACGATTCCACCTCACAATAACGCCACTTAAAGTTGACCGAGGCAGCTCTAGCAGGGCAGAAATCTGATGAGCAGACTTGTTGGAGAGGTGGCATCCTATGACTGTGCCATGTTGAAAGTCACTGAGCTCTTCAGTAAGGCCATTCTCCTGCCATTGTTTATCTATGGAGATTGTATGGCTGTGTGCTCTATTTTATACACCTGTGAGCAACGGGTGTGGATGAAATAGCTGAATCCCCTAATTTGAAGGGGTGTCCACATACTTTTGGATATATAGTGTATGTATGTGTGAACGCTTGTGTTTGTTTGTTTCTTTCTTTCTCTGTTTGTTTGCAGAAGTGGACGGAGGGTTTGAGGTCAGTGATCCACAATTTCCGAGCCAATAACGTCTGTCCTATGACCTGCCTCAAGAAACAGTGAGTAGACACCCATTCAAAAGCCTATTTTCCTTAACCCCTAAACCTAACTCGAACCCTTAACCCCTAACCCTAACTCCTAAACCTAACCGTAATAGTAACCCTAAACCTAACCCCTAAGCCTAAAATTGCCTTTTTCCTTGTAGGGATCGGCTAAATGCCCCCCACATGTCTGAATTATTCTTGTTTTACTATAGAAACCCCCCAAAAACACACACACACCTCAGTATGTGTCGTCTCTCCTCTCCTCTTCTTTAGTTGGATGCGGATGTGCTTTCTGACCAATGTGAACGGCCAGATCCCAGTGAGAACGTAAGAGACACTTCGGTTGGTAATGACATGTATCAGTCATTTGAGTTCATCCAATGGGCGTTGTGACGACGGCTGACCTCGCTCTGTTTCAGCATCACACGGACATTTGCGTCTGGGAAAACAGAGAAAGGAATCTTCCAGGCTCTGAAGGAACTGGGGCTGCCTAGCGGGAAGGTAAATTGGATGCTTTGCACGGTGCCCCCTTTTTTGCTGTGATTTCTGTCGTCGGATCTCCCTTCCGTCTTCACAATGATGGCGTGAGAACACTGCTGTGTACACCATGTGCCACTCTGTTCCTCCCCTGGTGTAAACACGTGTCACGCCGTTCTCTCCGTCAGAACGATGAGATAGAACACGCAGCGTTCCCCTTCGACATCTTCTATGCCCTGACTCAGAAGATCTGCCCTCGTACTGACATCGAGGAGCTCTTCAAGAAAATGTGAGTGGTCACCAACTCCACTCCCCCAGACCTCTTCTGCTTGCTGTACTCTCCCCTCTCCATGATCTAACCTTGCTCTACTCTAGGAAGCTAGCGGCACCATAAATGCTAGTCACATCTGAGTGTACAGTAAGGGTAGGAGTAACAAGGTCTTACACTGGTTGAGAAGAAATCTTGTCAACGTCAAAACTGGTTGTAAATATGTGTTTTCAACCAGTTTTGCTCACTGGTCAGGCATTTACAGCACATCTATATAGCATTTTATTGCTATGTGTTTTTCCAGCATGGTCCCAACAGTGATACTTATAGTGAAGAAGTATTTAGTAACAGCTTGGGTTGATAACTGTAGTGTGTATATACTGTATGTGAATGACAGGAGAGAGAGAGTGTTGTTCTACGGTGCATTCAGATAGTATTCAGACTCCTTTTTAAAGGTTACGTTACAGAAGAATGTCCTCATCAATATACACACAACAACCCACAATGATAAAGCTTATTTACATAAGTATTCAGACCCTTTGCTATGAGACTCAAAATGGAGCTTTTTTTTTGAGTTCAGTTGATTGGACATGATTTGGAAAGGCATGGTCTATATAAGCCCCCACAGTTGACAGAGCAGTGACCAAGAACCCGATGGTCACTCTGACAGAGCTCCAGAGTTCCACTGTGGAGATGAGAGAACCTTCCAGAAGGACAACCATCTCTGCAGCACTCAACCAATCAGGCCTTTATGGTAGAGTGGCCAGACGGAAGCCACTCCTCAGTAAAAGGCACTTGACAGCCCACTTGGAGTTTGCCGAAAGGCACTTAAAGGACTCTCAGACCATGAGAAACAAGATTCTGTGGTCTGATGAAACCAAGATTGAAGTCTTTGGACTGTATGCCAAGCGTCACATCTGGAGGAAACCTGGCACCATCCCTATGGTGAAGCATGGTGGTGGCAGCATCATACTGTGGGAATGTTTTTCAGCAGCAGGGACTGGGAGACAAGTCAGGATCGAGGGAAAGATGAACAGAGCAAAGTACAGAGAGATCCTTGATGAAAACTTGCTCCAGAGCACTCAGGACCTCAGACTGGGGCGAAGGTTCACCTTCCAACAGGACAACAACCCTAAGCACACAGCCAAGACAACGCAGGAGTGGCTTCGGGACAAATCTCTGAATGTTCTTGGAGTTATCCAGCCAGAACCCAATCGAACATCTCTGGAGAGACCTGAAAATAACTGTGCAGTGACACTCCCCATCCAACCTGACAGAGCTTGAGAGGATCTGCAGACAAGAATGGGAGAAAGTCCCCAAATACAGGTGTGTCAAGCTTCATACCCAAGAAGACTCGAGGCTGTAATTGCTGCCAAAAGTGCTCCAACAAGGTACTGAGTAAAGGGTCTGAATGTGATTTTACATTTTTTTTTATACATTTGCAAACGATGTTAAATGTTTTATGTGCTTTGTCATTATGTGGTATTTTGTGTAGATTAATGAGGATTATTTTTTTTGCCCCTCCATTTTAGAACAAGGCTGTAACGTAACAAAATGTGGGAAAAGTCAAGTGCTCTGAATGCTTCCCGAATGCCCTGTCTGTTGGTGCTTTGTTTGAGAGATCAAACTTCAGCCTCCAGCTGCTCTACTAATAACCCCCGGACAACCTAATCTGCTTAATCAGGGTCACATTAACACGTTTCTTTATAATCAACTCAACGGTTATTAAATGTTTGACCAGTGGTGATGTTAACATGTTTCTAGAATGTTCTTATGAAAGTGTAACATGACAGTGCTCTATTTTTACCCTTTCTAGTTACTGACTGACTGAGAGGGTTTTAAGAGTCCTAACATTTTGTCTTTCTAATGAATTCCTTTGCAGCAATGGGGACAAAAGTGATTTTTTAAACGTAGACCAGTTAGTCAGCTTTCTGAATGAAGTAAGCTCTTTATCATTCATTAACTTCACTGTGTGACTGCTTGACCCCCTCCCCTCTAACCTGGCACAGGGTAGAAGTTGCCCTTAGGCACAGATCTAAGATCAGTTAGCATTTTGGGGGGATAACAATGCAAGACTGACCTTAAATCATTGTCTAGGGATAATTTCATCCTGACCCTCTAAGCTGCACGCCCCCCCCCGCATACTTGTGACTGATTGTGTAACCCTGGCGACCTGGGGAGGCTTTGGCTGAAAAACATACCTGCTTCCACTTCTACCTTCTGTACGTGTGCCTGCTTCTCTTTCTCTGTGTGCAACACCGAGTAGATTCCAAGTAGTACAAAGGCTCTGGAAAAATGTGTTCCCTTCTGCTTTAGTGGCCGGCCAGTGGTGTTGTCATGTGTCTCGTCTTGTAAGAAAACACCCGTTAGCTCCCTACTTCTGACGAGCACACACACACACACACACACACACACACACCTCTTCTCCCCACCTCATTGCAGTCGCTCTGTACCAGTAACTGGCTTTTTGGTTTTCATTGTCACTTGTCAACACCCACAAAGAAAAGATGTGTTTGTACCGGATGGTACCATATCCATTGTCACTGTGTCAGTGTAAGGTGTCAACCCGCATTTTGTTTGTAAGCGTCAGCTGTGTGTGTGTGTGTGTTTTAATTGCAGTCTCTTGCCATAATGGTCCCGATCCTAACCTGAGAAATTGAACAGAGGTGGTTGGTTCGTTAAAGCAACCCGCGCATGATATGTACTTTAACCCTTGCGTAAGACCTGACAACTTGCGCTAGCTTCACGAGCTAATTAGATCAGCGGGATAAAATAGTTTTATGGCACGCAGAAGACACCCGGGTTCAACTCAGTTGGTCACATGACTTGTGCACGTCAAGTTTCTCGACAGGAGCTTAAAACCATAAACGCGTTTCTGCGAAATTTTGCCGAAGTCAGGCATTAGTATTCATGATTAGATCTGCGCAGAAGCTCAAGTTCCATGCACATTTCTCAAGTTAGGAATGGGTCCCAATGTTCTTAGTGTGCAGTGACGTGTGTGTGCGCTTGTGAGTGAGACGGCCTTCTGTGTCATTGCGTTCTCCAGAACCAGCGCGACCCGCGGCTCAATGAGATCCTGTTCCCCTTCTACGACCCTAAACGAGCCATGCAGATCATCGAGAAGTACGAGAGAGACCCCGACCTCAAGAAGAAAGGTGAGAGAGTGGGATGGCTGGAGAGTGAGAGAGAGGGAAGCGCACTGCTGCCCTCTTCTGGTGAATAACAAAAGAGCACACCACCCTCATACTAATGTACCCACATGTTGGTTGTGTGAGAGTTGAGGAAAAATGAAGTCAAAGAGTGTATGTTAAACAGACACTCTTAGACACTCGCTTACTCCCTCCTCTCCCCTCCCCCTCTGCTCCTCCCCCTCCTCTCCCCACCCCCACTGCTCCTCCCCCTCCCCTCCCCTCCCCCTCTGCTCCCCTCCCCCTCTGCTCCTCCCCCTCTGCTCCTCCCCCTCCCCCCCTCTGCTCCTCCCCCTCCTCCCCCTCCCCCTCTGCTCCTCCCCCCCCCTCCCCCTCTCCCCTCCCCCTCTGCTCCCCCCCCTCCCTCTCCCCCTCCCCCTCTGCCCCCCCTCCCTCCCCCTCTGCTCCCCCTCCTCTCCCCTCCCCCTCTGCTCCTCCCCCTCCTCTCCCCTCCCCCTCTGCTCCTCCCCCCCCTCCCCCCCCTCTCCCCCCCTCTGCTCCCCCCTCCTCTCCCCCTCCTCCCCTCCCCCTCTGCTCCTCCCCCTCCTCTCCCCTCCCCCTCTGCTCTCCCCCCCCCCCTCTGCCCCCTCCCCCTCCTCCCCCCCTCCCCTCCCCCTCTGCTCCTCCCCCTCCTCTCTCCCCTCCCCCTCTGCTCCTCCCCTCCTCTCCCCTCCCCCCTCTGCTCCCCCTCCCCCTCTGCTCTTCCCCTCCTCTCCCCTCCCCCCTCTGCTCCTCCCCCTCCTCTCCCCTCCCCCTCTGCTGCCCCCCCCCCTCCTCTCCCCTCCCCCTCTGCTCCCCCCCTCCCCCTCTCCCCTCCCCCTCTGCTCCTCCCCCTCCCCCTCTCCCTCCCCCCTCCCTCCCCCTCTGCTCTGCTCCTCCCCCTCCTCTCCCTCCCCCTCTGCTCCCCCCTCCTCTCCACTCCCCCTCTGCTCCCCTCCCCCTCCCTCCCCTCCCCCTCTGCTCTCCTCTCCCCTCCCCCAGGCCGTCCTCCCCCTCCTCCTCCCCCCCCCTCTCCCCCTCCCCCTCTGCTCCCTCCCCTCCCCCTCTGCTCCTCCCCCCCTCTCCCCTCCCCCTCTGTCCCCCAGGCCGTATGTCCAGCGATGGCTTCTGCAGGTATCTGATGTCAGATGAGAATGCCCCAGTGTTCCTGGACTGTCTGGAGCTCTACCAGGACATGGAGCAGCCTCTGGCCCACTACTTCATCGCCTCGTCCCACAACACCTACCTGAACGGGAGGCAGTTCGGAGGGAAGTCCTCCGTGGAGATGTACAGACAGGTGCTGCTCTCCGGCTGCAGGTAGGGGTGGAGAGGGTGTGTGTGGGGAGGGGTTTTATATAATGTGTGTGAACTGTTTTTGTATTTGTGTCAGGTGTGTAGAGCTGGACTGCTGGGATGGGAAAGGAGAAGACCAGGAGCCTATCATCACTCATGGCAAGGCCATGTGTACTGACATCCTCTTCAAGGTACATACACAGACTCATGCCCGCACACTCACACACACTCACTCCAAGAATGGAGACGATTAGTCAGAATGTTGTATTCATTACGTATGGCAAGTCTGCCCTCTTGTGTTGATAGATTGATACGGCATCTGATTGCAACCTGCAGCTCCACACTGTAGTTATTGATCAGACACTCGCATCCAGAGAGACTTAAGGAGAATGATCAGTAATGGATCCAGGGCGATTTTCAACATCAATCCCCATGTTGTTGTTTCCCCCGTCATAAAGGACGTGATCTCAGCCATCAGGGAAACTGCCTTTGTGACGTCTGACTACCCCGTCATCCTGTCATTTGAAAACCACTGCAGGTAGGATTTCCTAGTGATCCAGAATATTGTTTTGACAACTTTGCACATGGCAATGTTATCATTCATTCCTGTACATCTGATCGAAATGACATGTAACTATTATTGCATTTGATTTAATGGCAACAACAACAAATCCTGTGTGTTTCAGTAAACCCCAGCAGTATAAGATGGCTCGTTATTGTGAGGAGATCTTTGGAGAATACCTACTGAGGCATCCCCTTGAGGGATTCCCTGTGAGTCCACCTTCTAGCACACTATATATCTATACCTGTCTGTTTCTTATCTACAGTGTCCATATCTGTACCGTGTCTGACAGTTGAGGATGACTGGACATGGTAAACAATGTAGATGTAATATTTCCATGCTACAGAAAATGAACCATTTACTGCAAATGTCTTGAGTCATTTTTTTTTTAAACAACAACAAAATAAATGTAATGTTTGCTGTTGTTGCCAGGTTGAGGCGGGTCGTCCCTTGCCTTCTCCCAACGATCTCAAACGCAAAATTCTCATCAAAAACAAACGCTTGAAACCCGAGGTGGAACAGAGTACGTTGACAGGGACAGTCTCGTCTTTCACATGACTGTTAACTTCATGCAAAGATGCATTTAAATCCCTTAGTTTCACGCAGATGTCGCTACTGCTGGACTGCCTGTTCTGAGTCATTCTGCATGTTGTTTTTAGATTGACTTACACTATGCTGAGTTGTGTTGTTGCGTGTGTGTGTGTGTCCTGCAGAGCAGTTAGAGTCTTTTAAGAAGCACATGGAGGCAGGAGAGACCAACACACCAGCCATCTTACTAGGAGCAGAGACAGAGGAAGATGTGGAGAACGGTGAGTGTGTGAGTGTGTGAGTGTGTGAGTGTGTGTGTGTGCAGATATTTACATGTGTGTATGCCTGTTCTTCTCCTTTATGTGCTGGTGTGTGGTCACTTTGGATGCTGAGATATTCAGGCAATTATGAGTCGTTTGACTGGAGTAGGTGTGTGTCTTTGACCTGTGTGGTTCCTATACTATCTAGAACCTGAAGGGTTCTTCGGCTGTCCCCATAGGAGAGAACCTTTTGAAGAACCCTTTTTGGTTCCAGGTAGAATCCTTTTGGTTCCAGGTAGAAACCTCTCGGGTTCTATGTAGAGCCCTTTCCACGGAGGGTTTTTACATGGAACCCAAAGGGGTTCTACCTGGAACCAAAAAGATTTTTCCTGTGGAGACAGCTGAAGAACCATTTTGGAACCCTTCTTTTCTAAGAGTGTAGACATAAGCTGCCGCTTAGGAAGTCAACGGGGGTCTCAGCTTGCCGTTGGTTAGGATAGCAGAAATACACAGCGTGCAATTTTGAAATGTGTTTTTGCATCAGCAGCATTTCTCTTGTTATGTCAGTCACTGACAGTCACTCAATTAGCCCACGTAAGCTAACATTTTATAGATTGTAAGCATTTTTTTTCCAGCCTTGCCAGCTATCTAAACTTTGTAGTAATCATGGTTGAATTACTGACCAGGCACGAACCCAGTGGCCCTGACCTCCAGGGTGCCCCCATTCAGATATTATTATTAGGGTTATGGTTGAACGTGACATAAGTAGAATGTGGAGAATTGCAGGACATTCACTTTTAAAGCTTCACAAACAGGGGGGCCTGTTTTGAACGGCGTGTGTTGGAGGGTAACAGTGTGTTCCTGTATCTGTAGCTCTAGGTGACGTGAAGGAGGTGATTCCTGACTTGATGACGTGTACATCAGAGGAACCTAGTGAAGAGAACAGCCTCAGCACCAGTGTCAGTGTCAGCGACAGTGTCAGTGTCAGTGTGAACAAAGACGGAGAGGAGAGGGAGAGGGACAACAGCATCAAAAAGGTAGACATTTTGTCAATAGAATTTTTTTTTTTTTAGCTAAGACTTTGTAACCTATGACCCCAAAAAAAGAGTCTCTGTGTTCAGTTGTGTGTTCAGGTGATGAGATGCATTATGTACACGTCGTGTAGATATACTGGAGTATATTTTGGTCTGTAGTACAGTGTCTACGTAACAATCACAGCACTTTCCGTTGTGTTACAAAGTGGATTTAATTGTAATTGTTTGTCAACAATCTACACAAAATACTCTAATGTCAAAGTGGAAGAATTTTTTATTTAATTAATGGCTAAAAAATCACTAATATTTTAATTAGATAAGTATTCAAACCCCTGAGTCAATAAATGTTAGAATCACATTTGGCAGTGATTACAGCTGTGAGTCTTTCTGGGTAAATATCTGAAGAAACAAACCTGTATTCTACAACATTTGCCCATTATTCTTTTTTACATCCCTTCAAGAGATGGGGCGGCAGGGTAGCCTAGTAGTTAGAGTGTTGGTCTAGTAACCGAAAGGTTGCAAGTTTATATCCCCGAGCTGACAAGGTACAAATCTGTCGTTCTGCCCCTGAACAGGCAGTTAACCCACTGTTCCCAGGCCGTCATTGAAAATAAGAATTTGTTCTTAGCTGACTTGCCTGGTTAAATAAAGGTAAAAAAAAAAACAAAAAAAAGCTCTGTCAAGTTGGTTGTTGATCATTGCTGGACAGCCATTTTCATGTCTTGCTATAGATTTTCTGTTATGCACTTGAGTGAGGACCCAAAAGCGGTTTAACAAAAACAGAGTCCTTTAATGTAAACACAGGGAAGACATAGATCCTCTTCAGATGTAGATAATGGAAAAATAGACAACCCGCAGAGAGGGCGACAAATGAATCAAAAAGTCCTTCTGATAATTACAAAAGAGCCCCCTTCTTAGCAGCAGAGGAGAATAGCTGGGTTAGCGGCGACAGGCTGCAGGTCTCTCTGGGTAGGCGCGGGTCAAAGAGGAACAGTGGTACCTGATCTCACGTAGCATCAGATGAACTGGACACAGTACAAACGAAAGACAGTTAGCTGAGTACAGGATGCACTTGCCAGGCAGATTCCGACAGGACGGGACAAGGATGAAGCAAACGAGACGATAGTTTGTTTCTGGCATGAGAAACTCAAATGAGAATCTGACACAGAAAGAAGCAGGAACAGAGAGAGAAATAGAGACCTAATCAGAGGGAAAAGGGAACAGGTGGGAAAAGGGTGAACGAGGTAGTTAGAGGAGATGAGGAACAGCTGGAGGAGGAGAGAAAGAGAAGGTAACCTAATACGACCAGCAGAGGGAGACAGTGAAGAGAAAGAACAGGAACAAGACATAATATGACAAGACATGACATTTTCAAGCAGATTTAAGTCAAATCTGTAACGAGGCCACTCGGGAACATTCAATGTCATCTTGGTAAGTAACTCCAGTTTATACGCTACGGTTCAAAAGTTTGGGGTCACTTAGAAATGTCCTTGTTTTTGAAAGAAAAGCAACTTTGTTGTCCATTAAAATAACATCAAATTGATCAGAAATACAGTGTAGACATTGTTAATGTTGTAAATGACTATTGTAGCTGGAAACGGCTGATTTTTAATGGAATATCTACATAGGGGTAGAGGCCCATTATCAGCAACCATCACTCCTGTGTTCCAATGGCACGTTGTGTTAGCTAATCCAAGTTTATCATTTTAAAAAGCATATTTGATCATAAGAAAACCCTTTTGCAATGATGTTAGCACAGCTGAAAACTGTTGTTCTGATTAAAGAAGCAACAAAACTGTCCTTCTTTAGACTAGTTGAGTATCTGCAGCATCAGCATTTGTGGGTTCGATTACAGGCTCAAAATGGCCAGAAACAAAACTTTCTTTCTGAAACTCGTCAGTCTATTCTTGTTCTAGGCTATTCCATGCGAGAAATTGTAATGAAACTGAAGATCTCGTACAATGCTGTGTACTACTCCCTTCACAGAACAGCGCGAACTGGCTCTAACGAGAATAGAAAGAGGAGTGGGAGGCCCCGGTGAACAACTGAGCAAGAGGACAAGTACATTAGATTGTCTCGTTTGAGAAACAGATGCCTCACAAGTCCTCAACTAGGAGCTAGCTTCATTAAATAGTACCCGCAAAACACCAGTCTCAACGTCAGCAGTGAAGAGGCGACTCCGGGATTCTAGCCTTCTAGGCAGAGTTGCAAAGAAAAAGCCATATCTCAGAATGGCCAATAAAAAGAAAAGATTCAGACGGGCCAAAGATCACAGACCCCAAAGGAACATTTGTGAGATGCAGAAAAAATGAAAAGATGCTTTTCAGATGCTGAAAAGATCTGTCAAGCATGGTGGAGGCAATGTGATGGTCTGGGGGTGCTTTGGTGGTGGTAAAAGTGGGAGATTTGTACAGGGTAAAAGGGATCTTGAAGAAGGAAGGCTATCACTCAATGTGGCAATGCCAAGCTTTACCCTGTGGACGGCGCTTAATTGGAGACAATTTCTATGCTACAACAGGACAATGACCCAAAGCACAGCTCTAAACTATGCAATAACTATTTAGGGAAGAAGCAGTCAGCTGGTATTCTGTATATAATGGAGTGGCCAGCACAGTCACCGGATCTTAACCCTATTGAGCTGTTGCAGGAGTATGGTATGTAAGAAGTGACCATCAAGCCAAATCAATTTGTGGGAGGTGCTTCAGGAAGAATGGGGGTGAAATCTCTTCAGATTACCTCAACAAATTGAGAACTAGAATGCCAAAGGTCTGCAAGGCTGTAATTGCTACAAATGGAGGATTCTTTGACGAAAGCAAAGTTTGAAGGACACAATCATTATTTCTAACCTTGTCAACATCTCGTCTCTATTTCCTATTCATTTTGCAACTCATTTCATGTAAGGACATTTCTAAGTGACCCAAACTTTTGAACAGTATTTGGCCAAGCATTATAGGTTATTGTCCTGCTGAAAGGTGGATTTGTCTCCCAGTGTCTGGTGGAAAGCAGACTGAATCAGGTTTTCCTGTGCTTATCTCCATTCTGTTTCTTTTTTATCCTAAACCTCCCTTGTCCTTGCAGATGACAAGCATACCCATAACATGATACAGCCACCACCATGCTTGAAAATATGAAGTGTGATACTCAGGGATGTGTTGGATTTGCCCCAAACATAATGCTTTGTATTCAGGACATAAATGTCATTTCTTTGCCACATTTTTTGCAGTTTTACTTTCGTGCCTTGCTGCAAACAGGATGTTTTGGAATATTTTTATTCTGTACAGGCTTCCTTCTTTTCACTCTGTCAGTTATTTGTAAAATATATACAGTACCAGTCAAAAGTTTGGACACACCTACTCATTCAAGGGTTTTTCTTTATTTTTACTATTTTATACATTGAAGAATGAAATAGCACATAATGTAGTAACCAAAAAAGTGTAAAACAAATCAAAAATATATTTTCTATTTGAGATTCTTCAAAGTAGCCACCCATTGCCTTGAGCTTTGCTCACTCTTGGTATTCTCTCAACCAGCTTCATGAGGTAGTCACCTGGATTGCATTTCAATTAACAGGTGTCCCTTCGTAAAAGTTAATTTGTGGAATTTCTTTCCTTAATGTGTTTGAGCCAATCAGTTGTGTTGTGACAAGGTAGGGGTGGTATACAGAAGATAGCTCTATTTGTTAAAAAACCAAGTCCATATTATGGCAAGAACAGCTCAAATAAGCAAAGATAAACGACAGTCCACCATTACTTTAAGACATGAAGGTAGTGCAGTCGCAAAAACCATCGTCGCAAAAACCACCGTCGACATCAATTAAGTGTAGTCGCAAAAACCATCAAGCGCTATGATGAAACTGGCTCTCATGAGGACCGCCACAGGAAAGGAAGACCCAGAGTTATCTCTGCTGCAGAGAATACATTTATTAGAGTTACCAGCCTCAGAAATTGCAGCCCAAATAAATGTTAAGTAACAGACACATCTCAACATCAACTGTTCAGAGGGGACTGCGTGAATCAGGCGTTCATGGTCGAATTGCTGCAAAGAAACCACTACTAAAGGGACACCAATAAGAAAAAGACACTTGCTTGGGCCAAGAAACACGAGAAATGGACATTAGACCAGTGGAAATCTGTCCTTTGCGATTTTTAGTTCGAGGCGCAGATTAGGAAAAATGGATTATCTCCGCATCTGTGGGCCCCACCGTGAAGCATGGAAGAGGAGGTGTGATGGTGTGGGGGTGCTTTGCTGATGGCACTGTCTGCAATTTATTTCGAATTCAAGGCTCATTTGTACTGTATATACAGTGGGGGCAAAAAAAGTATTTAGTCAGCCACCAATTGTGCAAGTTCTCCCACTTAGAAATATGAGAGAGGCCTGTAATTTTCATCATAGGTACACTTCAACTATGACAGACAAAATGAGAAAAGAGATCCAGAAAATCACATTGTAGGATTTTTTATGAATTTATTTGCAAATTATGGTGGAAAATAAGTATTTGGTCACCTACAAACAAGCAAGATTTCTGGCTCTCACAGACCTGTAACTTCTTCTTTAAGAGGCTCCTCTGTTCTCCACTCGTTACCTGTATTAATGGCACCTGTTTCAACTTGTTATCAGTATAAAAGACACCTGTCCACAACCTCAAACAGTCACACTCCAAACTCCACTATGGACAAGATCAAAGAGCTGTCAAAGGACACCAGAAACAAAATTGTAGACCTGCACCAGGCTGGGAAGACTGAATCTGCAATAGGTGAGCAGCTTGGTTTGAAGAAATCAACTGTGGGAGCAAATATTAGGAAAGGTAAGACATACAAGACCACTGATAATCTCCCTCGATCTGGGGCTCTACGCAAGATCTCACCCCGTGGGGTCAAAATGATCACAATAACGGTGAGCAAAAATCCCAGAATCACACGGGGGGACCTAGTGAATGACCTGCAGAGAGCTGGGACAAAAGTAACAAAGCCTACCATCAGTAACACACTACGCCGCCAGGGACTCAAATCCTGCAGTGCCAGACATGTCCCCCTGCTTAAGCCAGTACATGTCCAGGCCCGTCTGAAGTTTGCTAGAGAGCATTTGGATGATCCAGAAGAAGATTGGGAGAATGTCATATGGTCAGATGAAACCAAAATAGAACCTTTTGGTAAAAACTCAACTCGTCGTGTTTGGAGGATAAAGAATGCTGAGTTGCATCCAAAGAACACCATACCTACTGTGAAGCATGGGGGTGGAAACATCATGCTTTGGGGATGTTTTTCTGCAAAGGGACCAGGACGACTGATCCGTGTAAAGGAAAGAATGAATGGGGCCGTGTATCGTGGGATTTTGAGTGAAAACCTCCTTCCATCAGCAAGGGCATTGAAGATGAAACGTGGCTGGGTCTTTCAGCATGACAATGATCCTAAACACATCGCCCGGGCAACGAAGGAGTGGCTTCGTAAGAAGCATTTCAAGGTCCTGGAGATGCCTAGCCAGTCTCCAGATCTCAACCCCATAGAAAATCTTTGGAGGGAGTTGAAAGTCCGTGTTGCCCAGCAACAGCCCCAAAACATCACTGCTCTAGAGGAGATCTGCATGGAGGAATGGGCCAAAATACCAGCAACAGTGTGTGAAAACCTTGTGAAGACTTACAGAAAATGTTTGACCTCTGTCATTGCCAACAAAGGGTATAATACAAAGTATTGAGATAAACTTTTGTTATTGACCAAAGACTTATTTTCCACCATAGTTTGCAAATAAATTCATTAAAAATCCTACAATGTGATTTTCTGGATGTTTTTTTCTCATTTTGTCTGTCATAGTTGAAGTGTACCTATGATGAAAATTACAGGCCTCTCATCTTTAAGTGGGAGAACTTGCACAATTGGTGGCTGACTAAATACTTTTTTGCCCCACTGTATATATATTTTAGTATCCACTTTGACATTATGGGGTATTAACTGTAGATCGGTGACACAAAATCTAAATGGAATAAATGTTATATTCAGGCTGTAACACAACAAAACCTGGAAAAGTCAAGGGATGTGAATACTTTCTGAAGGCGCTGTATCTTTAAGCAATGAGGCCCGAAGGGGTGTGGTATATTAGATAATATGCCACGGCTAAGTGCTGTTCTTACGCACGACGCGAGGTGGAGTGCCTGGATGACAGCCCTTCACCGTGGTACGTTGGCCACCAACCCCAAGGTGCCTTATTGCTATGATAAACTGGTTACCAGCATAAATAGAACAGTAAACGAGTAGCGTATTTCACCATGGTTTATAATTGACTATTGTTGTGTTTTCAGGTGGTGGAGGAGGATCCAACAGAGATGTCTGAGGCCACAGAAGCAACAGACGCCACAGACATCTCCGAGGCGTCTGAGGATAACAACAACAAGAAGGTCGGTTCAGTTCTCTCTTTACTAACCTCTCCCTTACCGTCGAGAGTGTCGCCTCGTCTCTAACCTGTAGCTCTTGAAAAGCTCTTTCTCTGGACAGGGAATGCATGTATTGATCACGAGAGTGTAAATGGCGTTGTGCTTTATAATGACTTCATTTTATACTCAGACTCGAGGCTTCCCTGTGTACATAGTGGGGACTGGGAGACAACGGAGATGTGTGTTAGCGTGTAAAACGGCTGTGTGTTTTCTGCTCCTGTGTAGACTGGCGAGACGACGGATGACGAGGAGGCTCTGATTGCCTCGTACACATACGTAGGAGCCACCACCAACATCCACCCCTACCTCTCTGCCATGGTCAACTACGCACAGCCTGTCAAGTTCCAGAGCTTCGACGTCGCAGAAGGTAGTCTCCAATTCCGGTCATGCTGAATCAATTGGTTTTGTGTGTTTTGCCGTGGTCAACTTAAAGCTTTTTGTAGAACTTCCAGAGCTATGCGGGTTAGTTGGAGTATGGCGCTTTTCAGATGCTCTCTCGCTCTCTCTCTCTTTCTCCCCTTATCTCTCTTGTTTTCTCTCTCTCTTGCCCTCTCTTTCTCTCTTCCCTTCTCTCTCTTTTTTTCTCTCTCTTGCCCTCTCTTTCTCTCTTCCCTTCTCTCTCTTTTTCTCTCTCTCTTGCCCTCTCTTGCTCTCTTTCTCTCTCTTGCCCTCTCTCTCTTTCTCTCTCTTGCCCTCTCACTCTTTCTCTCTTTTCCCTTCTCTCTCTCTCTCTCTCTCTTGCCCTCTCTCGCTCTCTCTCCCTCCCTCTCTCTCTCTCCTGCTGTCTCTCTCTCTCTCTATCCACTCTCATTGTAACTACTTTCTCTTCTCCCTTTAGAGAGGAACATCCACCACAACATGTCGTCATTTAATGAGTCCGTGGGTCTGGGTTATCTGAAGACCAACGCCATCGAGTTTGTCAAGTATCCTTTGGTCCAGTGTCAACACTCACACAGCATGTGAATACACACAGGCAACGCAGACACAACAAAGAAACATTAAAACATCAAAAATCAATGATCTCAAAAGTAAACAAACCCAAAAATACGTTTCTCCAATATTTCCTGACCTTTAAAGTAGTCGCCCATAGTCCGTCATGCTACTATTTATCTTAATGAATGACTGCATTAAAATCAATTGAACCAAACCAGTATCCATAGTGGGTCCTCTGGACCAGATCTGAAAGGTCGTAGCAGTTTTAGGTCACCCAGATATGAGCCGTGACAGGGAGGGTCAGACGATCCTGTACTTATACCTTGTTTGTTTTAAAGTCTCCATCTGTGGAAAACACTGCTCAAGTTCCTCTGGGAGAGAACGATGTGCCTTTTGGAATGGGGAACACACGCACACACACGCACGCACGCGCACACACACACACACACACACACATTCCAGTGGGAATGCAGGACCCAAGCTGTTACCTTCTAAAAATAGGCCTGTGGTCCGTTTGACTCGCCCCACACACACACACACACACACACACACACACACACACACACACACACACACACACACACACACACACACACACACACACACACAGACCACTGTTTCAACTTCCAGACCTCAGGGGGTGTATGTACTGTGCAACCCTACAGAACACACACCATATATACACTCACACACACGAGAACAAGCGCTCTCACACCATATCTGCGTTATGTTCCGAACATTGGCGTCCAGCTACAACAAGCGTCAGATGAGTCGGATCTACCCTAAAGGAGGCAGGGTGGACTCCAGTAATTACATGCCTCAGATCTTCTGGAACGCAGGCTGCCAGATGGTCTCCCTTAACTACCAGACCCCAGGTACTGTACTGGAGCATGTTAACCCCACCGCGCAGACAGGCACATACTGTAAATACAAAACGGGCACACACCCCCTCACATAACCCTATGCCGCTGTCAATCCAAGGGATGAGGGATGCAACAGACACACGCACGCACACACACACAAAAACAAGCCCTAGTATTTGCTAGGTAGTATTTGCTTCCTGTTCATGGTGAGTCATTTTACTCCCAACAACACACATGCTCTCACAGACACACTCTCCCTCTCCCTTTGTTGCTCTCCCTCTCTCTCTCTCTCTCTCTCTCTCTCTCTCTTTCTCCCTCTCTCTCTCTCTTTCTCCCTCTCTCTCTGTTGCTCTCCCTCTCTCTCTCTCTCTGTCACTCTCTATCTCCCTCTCTCGTGTTGCTCTCTCTGTCGCTCTCTCTCCCTCTCTCTCTGTTGCTCTCCCTCTCTCTCCCTCACTCTTTCGTTCTCTCTCCCTCTCTCGCTTCGCTCTCTCTGTCACTCTCTCTCTCTTTCTCCCTCTCTCTGTTGCTCTCTCTCTGTCGCTCTCTCCCTCTCTCGTGTTGCTCTCTCTGTCGCTCTCTCTCCCTCTCTCTCTGTTGCTCTCCCTCTCTCTCTTTCTCTCCCTCTCTCATGTCGCTCTCTCTCATTCTCTCTCTTTTTCTCCCTCTCTCTGTCGCTCTCTCTCTGTCGCTCTCTCTCTTTTTCTGTCGCTCTCTCTCTCTCTCTCTCTCTCTCTCTCTGTCGCTCGCTCTCCCTCTCTGTCGCTCTCTCTCTCCCTCTCTCTGTCTCTCTCTCTTAGTCTCTCTCTTTCTCTCTCTCTCTTTCTGTCTCTCTCTTAGTCTCTCTTTCTCTCTCTCTCTCTCTCTGTTGAAATTCCCAGAGGGAGAGAGAAGATAGGAGGGTTTTCCACCTCATTGCCATCTCTTCTCCCTCTGCTGTCACCCCCCGCTCTCTCTCTCTCTCTCTCTCTCTCTCTCTCTCTCTCTCTCCCTCTCTCCCTCTCTCCCTCTCACTGACACACACACACAAACACACATTCAAGCATCTGTAGTTAGCAGATGCTGCCCCATGTCTGAGGGCAATGGGGTTGGAACATATGGCCCCCTGTGAGTGGGCATGTGTAGGGCTGGAGGGGGGTGAGTGCCGGAAGGGAGAGAGAGCGGGGGGAGAAGAGATGGCAATGAGGTGGAAAACCCTCCTCTCTTCTCCCTCCCTCTGAGATTTTCAACAGCAACGAAGTGGTTGAAGAAGTCAACATGTCACAAATGAATTGAACCGACCTGAAAAATGACGCCTGTGTTGCCGTAATGTGTGTCTGCTTCAAGAAGAGTATGTGTGTCTGCTTCAAGAAGAGTATGTGTGTCTGCTTCAAGAAGAGTATGTGTGTCTGCTTCAAGAAGAGTATGTGTGTCTGCTTCAAGAAGAGTATGTGTGTCTGCTTCAAGAAGAGTATGTGTGTCTGCTTCAAGAAGAGTATGTGTGTCTGCTTCAAGAAGAGTATGTGTGTCTGCTTCAAGAAGAGTATGTGTGTCTGCTTCAAGAAGAGTATGTGTGTCTGCTTCAAGAAGAGTATGTGTGTCTGCTTCAAGAATAGTATGTGTGTCTGTGATTTCCAATCTTAATACCACCTAAACAGACCCTCTCTCTCCTGTCTTAGATTTGGCCATGCAGTTGAACCAGGGAAAGTATGAGTACAATGGATCCTGTGGGTAGGTGTTATTTCCATCCCACCTAAACAGACCCTCCCTCCCTCCCTCCAGTATGGACAATGGATCCTCCCTCCCTCCCTCCTCCCTCCCTCCCTCCCTCCCTCCCTCCCTCCCTCCCTCCCTCCCTCCCTCCCTCCCTCCCTCCCTCCCTCCTTTCTCTTTCTCCCCTCTCCATCCCTCCTTGTCCGTCCGTCCCTTTCTCTCCTCTCTGAAAGCTCATCAATTAAAGCGTGTCGCATCTCATTAGTGGCCGCCGGCAGCGATCGTAGCCACCGTCCTCCTCAGAGCCAATCAGATGGCAGGAGCCGGCGCTACTCTCGCTCTGCCACTATCTCACTGATGGGGCTCCCCGCTTTCCTCCTCTTCTCCTTTCTGTCTCTCTCCGTTCTCTCCGTCTTTCTCTCCTCTCTCCGCCTCTGTCCTGGGGCTAGGCTTTCACCCCTCATGTCAGATATTTCATATGGGAGGAGATCAGTAACGACAGAAACACCCCTATCTCTTAATGCGCTTTTAATGCCACTCTCACCCTTAACTAATGTCACTCACACACACTCACACACCCCTATCTCTTAATGCTTCTTCTAATGCGACTCTCCCCCTTAACGATTGTCAGATTCATACCTCACACTATACATGTAATATTGACCCTTCTCGCTCTCTCTGTCTCTCTCTGTCTCTCTCTGTCTCTCTCTCTGTCTCTCTCTCTGTCTCTCTCTCTGTCTCTCTCTGTCTCTCTCTCTGTCTCTCTCTGTCTCTCTCTCTCTCTCTCTCTGTCTCTCTCTGTCTCTCTCTCTGTCTCTCTCTCTCTCTCTCTGTCTCTCTCTCTGTCTCTCTCTCTGTCTCTCTCTGTCTCTCTCTCTGTCTCTCTCTCTCTCTGTCTCTCTCTGTCTCTCTCTCTGTCTCTCTCTCTCCCTCTCTCTCTCTCTCTCTCCCTCTCTCTCTCTCTCTCTCTCTCTCTCTCTCTCGCACACACACTCACAGTCTCTCCTAATGCGTCTCCCGTCCTAACCCAACTCCCGAACACGCAGGCTAGGATCACATCGTCAGGATTCAGGCTGACTCACTGTAACCGTGTGAGCACTAATGCAAGTGATATCGCACTAATGATCACTTTTGTACTCATTGGTACAACCACCAATCCTTTCATCTAGCTATCTCTGCAACACAATTTAGATGTGGCTCTTGTGCCACACATTTGTAAACTCTTATACTAGCGCATTTGTGTTTTTGACCCTGCTTGGCCACCGTCCCGCCGCTCTCTTCCACCAGGTATCTGTTGAAGCCAGACTTCATGCGTCGCTCAGACAGGATGTTCGACCCCTTCTCAGAGACACCTGTGGACGGGGTCATTGCTGCTACCTGCAGTGTACAGGTATGAGGTCAGGAGTTCAGAGTTCACAGGACAGAGAGGGAGATGGAGGTAGTTGGCGTTTTGTTGTAGTCTATCTGCACATAATCACTATATAAAGGCGAATCCAAGAGAGGAAATAGATGTGCTGCGAAGATTAGAGAAACATGAATCTCGCTTGTGTGGGGAAAAGGTCATGTCCAAACAAGTAAAAGACATGAAGATGTGTTCTATTGTCTTGTTGTTTGCTCCTAGGTATTCTCTGGTCAGTTCCTGTCTGATAAGAAGATTGGGACCTACGTGGAGGTGGACATGTACGGGCTGCCCACGGACACCATCCGCAAAGAGTTCCGCACGCGCATGGTGATGAACAACGGCCTGAACCCTGCCTACAACGAAGAGCCTTTCGTCTTCCGGAAGGTACGAAGGGATGGGAGAGGAAAAGAGAGGGAGGGAAGACGATAGGAGAGGAGAGGGGGATGGGAGAGGACAAGAGAGGGAGGGAAGACGATAGGAGAGGAGAGGGGGATGGGAGAGGACAAGAGAGGGAGGGAAGATGATAGGAGAGGAGAGGAGAGGACAAGAGAGGGAGGGAAGATGATAGGAGGGGAGAGGAGAGGGGGATGGGAGAGGACAAGAGAGGGAGGGAAGACGAGAGGAGAGGGGGATGGGAGAGGACAAGAGAGGAGGGAAGACGAGAGGAGAGGGGAGGAGAGGAGAGGGGGATGGGAGAGGACAAGAGAGGGAGGGAAGACGATAGGAGAGGGGGATGGGAGAGGACAAGAGAGGGAGGGGAAGACGATAGGAGGGGAGAGGAGAGGGGGATGGGAGAGGAGAGGACAAGAGAGGGAGGGAAGACGATAGGAGGGGAGAGGAGAGGGGGATGGGAGAGGACAAGAGAGGGAGGGAAGACGATAGGAGGGGAGAGGAGAGGACAAGAGAGGGAGGGAAGATGATAGGAGGGGAGAGGAGAGGGGGATGGGAGAGGACAAGAGAGGGAGGGAAGACGAGAGGAGAGGGGGATGGGAGAGGACAAGAGAGGGAGGGAAGATGATAGGAGAGGAGAGGAGAGGACAAGAGAGGGAGGGAAGATGATAGGAGGGGAGAGGAGAGGGGGATGGGAGAGGACAAGAGAGGGAGGGAAGACGAGAGGAGAGGGGGATGGGAGAGGACAAGAGAGGGAGGGAAGACGAGAGGAGAGGGGGATGGGAGAGGACAAGAGAGGGAGGGAAGACGATAGGAGAGGGGGATGGGAGAGGACAAGAGAGGGAGGGAAGACGATAGGAGGGGAGAGGAGAGGGGGATGGGAGAGGACAAGAGAGGGAGGGAAGACGATAGGAGGGGAGAGGAGAGGGGGATGGGAGAGGAGAGGACAAGAGAGGGAGGGAAGACAATAGGAGGGGAGAGGAGAGGGGGATGGGAGAGGACAAGAGAGGGAGGGAAGACGATAGGAGAGGAGAGGGGGATGGGAGAGGACAGAGGGGTGGAAGAGGAGGACAAAGGGATTTGAGAGACTGAAGAAATGCCTGACAATAGAGAAGAAGAAAGGAGAGAAGAGGAAAGCGCGTATTTAGAATGGTACAGGAAAGAGGGAACAGAAAACATGAGTTGGAATAGGATGGTAGAGACAACTAATAGTTCAGAGGTGCATGGCGGTTTACTCGTAGAGAGAGGCGGGGAGGGAGGGAGAGAGGCGGGGAGGGAGAGAGAGAGGCGGGGGGGGAGAGAGAGGCGGGGAGGGAGAGAGAGAGGCAGGGAGGGAGAGAGAGGCGGGGATGGAGAGATGCAGGGAGGGAGAGAGAGAGGCAGGGAGGGAGAGAGGCAGGGAGGGAAGGAGAGAGGCAGGGAGAGAGAGAGAGAGGCAGGGAGGGAGGGAGAGTTGGGGTTGATTGGGGTGGAGCTGACGGCCCTGTGGTACTCAGAACTAGTCAGTGTGTCTTTACTGCAGAGAACGAGGGGGGAGAAGGGGGAACAGATGCATACTATGAGAGAGAAGGCAGGACAAAGAGAGAAGAGAGCAAATAGAGGAAGAGAAGGGTACAGATATACAGTGCACTGAGCGACAGAATGGGGATAAGAGAGAGAGAGAAGGAAAGAGTAGGAGGGTAAAGGAGCGAACCAGGGAGAAAGGGAGAGAAGGAAAGGTAGCGAACCAGGGAGAAAGGGAGAGAAGGAAAGAGTAGGAGGGTAAAGGAGCGAACCAGGGAGAAAGGGAGAGAAGGAAAGAGTAGGAGGGTAAAGGTAAGAGCGAGCGAACCAGGGAGAAAGGGAGAGAAGGGAGTAGGAGGGTAAAGAAAGAGAGAAGGAAAGAGTAGGAGGGTAAAGGAGCGAACCAGGGAGAAAGGGAGAGAAGGAAAGAGTAGGAGGGTAAAGGAGCGAACCAGGGAGAAAGGGAGAGAAGGAAAGAGTAGGAGGGTAAAACAGGGAGAAAGGGAGAGAAGGAAAGAGTAGGAGGGTAAAGGAGCGACCCAGGGAGAAAGGGAGAGAAGGAAAGAGTAGGAGGGTAAAGGAGCGAACCAGGGAGAAAGGGAGAGAAGGAAAGAGTAGGAGGGTAAAGGAGCGAACCAGGGAGAAAGGGAGAGGGAAGAAGGAAAGAGTAGGAGGGTAAAGGAGCGAACCAGGGAGAAAGGGAGAGAAGGGAAGAGTAGGAGGGAGTAGGAGGGTAAAGGAGCGAACCAGGGAGAAAGGGAGAAAGGGAGAGAAGGAGAAGAGGGTAAAGGAGCGAACCAGGGAGAAAGGGAGAGAAGGAGTAGGAGGGTAAAGGAGCGAACCAGGGAGAAAGGGAGAGAAGGAAAGAGTAGGAGGGTAAAGGAGCGAACCAGGGAGAAAGGGAGAGAAGGAAAGAGTAGGAGGGGGAGAAAGGGAGAAAGGGAGAGAAGGAAAGAGTAGGAGGGTAAAGGAGCGAACCAGGGAGAAAGGGAGAGAAGGAAAGAGTAGGAGGGTAAAGGAGCGAACCAGGGAGAAAGGGAGAGAAGGAAAGAGTAGGAGGGTAAAGGAGCGAACCAGGGAGAAAGGGAGAGAAGGAAAGAGTAGGAGGGTAAAGGAGCGAACCAGGGAGAAAGGGAGAGAAGGAAAGAGTAGGAGGGTAAAGGAGCGAACCAGGGAGAAAGGGGGAGAGAAGGAAAGAAAGGGCGAACCAGGGAGAAAGGGAGAGAAGGAAAAAGGGAACCAGGGAGAAAAGGAAAAGAGTAGGAGGGTAAAGGAGCGAACCAGGGAGAAAGGGAGAGAAGGAAAAAGAAAGAATAAAGGAGAGATGGAGGAGAAAGGTAGAATGGAAAAGGAGAAGGATGTGGAGAACAATAGAACGGGGGGGATACAAATGTGAGGGGGGAGACTGGCTGGTCGTGCGCGGGCGTGTGTGTGTGTGTGATAGTGCTGCTCTCAGCAGAATAAGAAGTCTCTCAGCCATGACTGTGACTCCAGCTCCAACACACACCATCAATCACAGCCTGCTGCCGCAGTGCTTCGGGAGACGTACACACACACACTGTCATCAGGAGGGCCATCTCACAGGGTGCTGGAAAAATACATTCAGAGGTGCACGCACTTATACACAGACAATTACATGTTTAGACATGCACACACACATAGACAGACACACACACACACAGGTTATATTTCCTGACTGTTCTTCTCCTTTATCTCTCACCTCCTCTCTCCTTCCATTATTATTCATCCCTCTCTTCCCCTCACTCTTCTCTTATCTCCAAATGCAAGGCCATTCTACGAGCACACACACACATAGACACACACACACACACACACACACACATTCCCTGCTTGCTGATGAGTTGATGGTTCTGGTAATGTCCTTGTCTATGGGCTATTGTTCTAAACATATACAGTATAAAGCCAAGCTACAGTATGTTATCATCACTGCTGGGTATATACTATTATCATCTCTGTTCTGTATCCGTCTGCGAATTTCTCTCACGTGTGTGTTCATTCACGTGTGTGTTCATTCACGTGTGTGTGTGCATTCCTCTTATATACATTTACATTTACATTTAAGTCATTTAGCAGACGCTCTTATCCAGAGCGACTTATAAAGTGCTGAATGAAAATCCAGTCCTCATAATATGTTTCTACTGTATATACTTTCACTCATTCTAGTGGAATTCATCTGAACTCCCTCCATCTCTCTCGCTCTCTCTCTCTCTCTCTCTCTCTCCCTATCTCTCCCCTCCTCTCTCTCCCTATCTCTCTCCTCCTCTCTCTCCTCTCTCCCCTCTCTCTCTTCTCTCTCTATCCCCCCCCCTTCCTCTCCCTCTCTCCCCCTCTCTCCCCTCTACCTCTCTCCCCTCTCCCTCTCTCCCTCTCCCTCTCTCCCCCTCTCCCCTCTCCTCTCTCTCTCTCTCTCTCTCTCTCTCTCTCTCCTCTCTCTCCCCTCTCCCCTCTCTCTCCCCTCCCCTCCCCCTCTCTCCCCTCTACCTCTCTCTCCCCTTCCCCCTCTCTCCCCACTCCTCTCTCTCTCTCTCCCCTCCCCCCTCTCCCCCTCCCCCTCTCTCCCCTCCCCTCTCTGCCCTCCCCTCTCTCCCCTCCCCCTCTCTCCCCTCCCCTCTCTGCCCTCCCCTCTCTCCCTCTCTGCCCTCCCCCTCTCCCCCTCTCTCCCCTCCCCCTCTCTGCCCTCACCTCTTTCCCCCTCCCCCTAACTCCCCTCCCCTCTCTGCCCTCCCCTCTCTCCCCCTCCTCCTCTCTCCCCTCCCCTCTCTCCCCTCCCCTCTCTGCCCTCCCCTCTCCCCCTCCTCCTCTCTCCCCTCCTCCTCTCTCCCCCCTCCCCCTCTCTGCCCTCCCTCTCTCCCCCTCCCCCTCTCTGCCCTCCCCTCTCCCCTCTGCCCTCCCCTCTCTCCCCCTCCCCTCTCCCCCCCCTCTCCCCCTCCCCCTCTCTCCCCCCCCTCTCTGCCCTCCCCTCTCTCCCCTCCCCTCTCTCCCTCTCTCTCCCCTCCTCTCTCTCACCCAGGTGATTCTGCCAGACTTGGCTGTGCTGCGCATAGCTGTGTATGATGACAATAATAAGCTGATAGGTCAGAGGATTCTGCCGTTGGAGGGTCTACAGGCAGGATACAGACACATCTCTCTACGCAACGAAGGGAACAAGCCTCTGTCTTTACCCACTGTCTTCTGTAACATAGTACTCAAGACCTACGTACCCGAAGGCTTCGGAGGTGAGGAGACACACACTGACACACACTCCCTTGCTAATACACTGACGTAGGTTAGGGGCAGAAGACGCTGTGGGTGTGTGTGTGTGTGTGTGTGTGTGTGTGTGTGTGTGTGTGTGTGTGTGTGTGTGTGTGTGTGTGTGTGTGTGTGTGTGTGTGTGTGTGTGTGTGTGTGTGTGTGTGTGTGTGTGTGTGTGTGTGTGTGTGTGTGTGTGTGTGTGTGTGTGTATATGTTCTATCTTTCTGGGGGACCTAAAATCCTCAAATGCCCACACATGGATAGTAAAATGAGGAAAATTCTCCCTCGTGGGGACTTTTCCCAAATCCCATTAGGACAAAAGCTATTTTAAGCTTAGGGGTTAGGTTTAGGGTAAGGGGTCAGGTTTAGGGTAAGGGGTTAGGTTTAGGGTAAGGGGTTAGGTTTAGGGTAAGGGGTTAGGTTTAGGGTAAGGGTTAGGTTTAGGGTAAGGGTAAGGGGTTAGATTTAGGGTAAGGTTTAGGGTAAGGGGTTAGGTTTAGGGTTATGGTAAGGGTTAGGGTTATGGTAAGGGTTAGGGTTATGGTAAGGGTTAGGGTTATGGTAAGGGTTATGGTAAGGGTTATGGTAAGGGTTAGGGTTATGGTAAGGGTTATGGTAAGGGTTATGGTAAGGGTTAGGGTTATGGTAAGGGTTATGGTAAAGGTTAGGGTTATGGTAAGGGTTAGGGTTATGGTAAGGGTTAGGGTTATTGTTAGGGTTAGGGTTATGGTAAGGGTTATGGTAAGGGTTAGGGTTATGGTAAGGGTTAGGGTTATGGTTAGGGTTATGGTAAGGGTTAGGGTTAGGGTTATGGTTAGGGTTAAGGTTAGGGTTACGGTTAGGGTTATGGTTATGGTTAGGGTTATGGTAAGGGTTAGGGTTATGGTAAGGGTTAGGGTTATGGTAAGGGTTAGGGTTATGGTTAGGGTTATGGTAAGGGTTATGGTAAGGGTTAGGGTTAGGGTTAGGGTTATGGTTTAGGGTTATGGTAAGGGTTAGGGTTATCGTAAGGGTTAGGGTTATGGTTATGGTAAGGGTTATGGTAAGGGTTACGGTTATGGTTAGGGTTAGGGTTATGGTAAGGGTTAGGGTTACGGTTAGGGTTATGGTAAGGGTTAGGGTAAGGGTTAGGGTAAGGGTTATGGTTAGGGTTATGGTTAGGGTTATGGTAAGGGCTAGGGTTATGGTAAGGGTTAGGGTTATGGTAAGGGTTAGGGTTAGGGTTAGGGTTATGGTAAGGGTTAGGGTTATGGTAAGGGTTAGGGTTATGGTAAGGTTTAGGGTTATGGTAAGGGTTAGGGTTATCGTAAGGGTTAGGGTTATGGTTATGGTAAGAGTTATGGTTAGGGTTAGGGTTATGGTTAGGGTTATGGTAAGGGTTAGGGTTATGGTAAGGGTTAGGGTTATGGTAAGGGTTAGGGTAAGGGTTATGGTTAGGGTTATGGTAAGGGTTAGGGTTAGGGTTATGGTAAGGGTTAGGGTTATGGTAAGGGTTATGGTTAGGGTTATGGTAAGGGTTAGGGTTATTGTAAGGGTTAGGGTTATGGTAAGGGTTAGGGTAAGGGTTATGGTTAGGGTTATGGTAAGGGTTAGGGTTATGGTAAGGGTTATGGTTAGGGTTAGGGTTAGGGTTAGGGTTATGGTTAGGGTTATGGTAAGGGTTATGGTAAGGGTTAGGGTTATGGTAAGGGTTAGGGTTATGGTAAGGGTTATGATTCGGGTAAGGGTTAGGGTTATGGTAAGGGTTAGGGTAAGGGATAGGGTTATGGTAAGGGTAAGGGTTATGGTAAGGGTTAGGGTTGTGGTAAGGGTTAGGGTAAGGGTTATGGTAAGGGTTAGGTTTAGGTTTACGTGTTATGGAAAATAGGATTTTGAATGTAAATTAATTGTAGGTCCATAACGTGTGTGTGTGTGTGGGGGTGTGTGTGTGGGTGTGTGTGGGTGTATGTGTGTGTGTGTGTGTGAGTGTGTGTGAGTGTGTGTGAGTGTGTGTGAGTGTGGCCTAAATACAATACAGATGTGTGCTGTGAAGTTTATTGACGTATATTATTCAGTTATTGTGAGTATGGAGATGTAGTTCATACTGAATGGACCTCCGTGTGTGTGTGTGTGTGTGTGTGTGTGTGTGTGTGTGTGTGTGTGTGTGTGTGTGTGTGTGTGTGTGTGTGTGTGTGTGTGTGTGAACCCCTATTGGCCTAAATACAATACAGATGTGTGCTACTGAACTTTATTGACATCTATATTATTCAGTTATTAACACTTGAGTATGGAGATCGTATTAGTTCATACTGAATGGACCTCCCGTGTGTGTGTGTGTGTGTGTGTGTGTGTGTGTGTGTGTGTGTGTGTGTGTGTGTGTGTGTGTGTGTGTGTGTGTGTGTGTGTGTGCATGTGCTGGGAATATGAGCTTCCATTGTCCCTTCCTCAGCTGGTCCTTTGTCTATCTCTTTCATACCACACACACAAGGTCCAATTTATATCTGCATTCAATGTATTCATAGTAGATACTGAAGTGGATGCAGAAGGATCTGGGGAGAGGGAAGGAGATGAGAGAGGGGAGACGGGAGAGGAGAGTTGGAGAACAGGGAAGGCGAGAGGGAGGTGAACAGAGGAGAAATAGAAAAACGGGAGAGGTAGGGAAGAAAAGCGAGGAAGAGGAAGAAAGAGGGAGAAGAAGAGGAGGAGAGACGGAGGAAAGGGCACAAACTGGGTTTCCCTTTTTCCCTCCCTCCTTCCTTCCTTCCTTCCCTCCTTCCTTCCTTCCCTCAGGGTGCCCTGCCCTACAGTGTATTCTACATCAGAAGTAATGACACAGAGCAAATGATGATGGTAGCAGAGCTAGTGTAATAGCCACTTCTAGACAGACGCCGGCATGGAGATACGCAAGATTGACTAGTCGTTAAGCCACTCCCAGGGTCATGGTCCGGCCAGTTGTTATGACGACAACCCATGGTCCGGCCAGTCGTTAAGCCACTCCCAGGGTTATGGTCCGGCCAGTCGTTATGACGACAACCCATGGTCCGGCCAGTCATTAAGCCACTCCCAGGGGCATGGTCCGGCCAGTCGTTATGACAACAACCCATGGTCCGGCCAGTCATTAAGCCACTCCCAGGGGCATGGTCCGGCCAGTCGTTATGACAACAACCTATGGTCCGGCCAGTCATTAAGCCACTCCCAGGGGCATGGTCCGGCCAGTCGTTATGACAACAACCCATGGTCCGGCCAGTCGTTAAGCCACTCCCAGGGGCATGGTCCGGCCAGTCGTTATGACGACAACCCATGGTCCGGCCAGTCGTTAAGCCACTCCCTATGACGACAACCCATGGTCCGGCCAGTCGTTATGACGACAACCCATGGTCCGGCCAGTCGTTATGACGACAACCCATGGTCCGGCCAGTCGTTATGACGACAACCCATGGTCCGGCCAGTCGTTAAGCCACTCCCTATGACGACAACCCATGGTCCGGCCAACCCATGGTCCGGCCAGTCGTTACAACCCACGGAGTCAACCCATGGTCCGGCCAGTCGTTATGACGACAACCCATGGTCCGGCCAGTCGTTAAGCCACTCCCCAGGGGCATGGTCCGGCCAGTCCCGTTCCGGCCAGTCGACGACAACCCATGGTCCGGCCAGTCGTTAAGCCACTCCCAGGGGCATGGTCCGGCCAGTCGTTATGACGACATCCCATGGTCCGGCCAGTCGTTAAGCCACTCCCTATGACGACAACCCATGGTCCGGCCAGTCGTTATGACGACAACCCATGGTCCAGCCAGTCGTTAAGCCACTCCCAGGGGCATGGTCCGGCCAGTCGTTATGACGACAACCCATGGTCCGGCCAGTCGTTAAGCCACTCCCAGGGGCATGGTCCGGCCAGTCGTTATGATGACAACCCATGGTCCGGCCAGTCGTTAAGCCACTCCCAGGGGCATGGTCCGGCCAGTCGTTATGACGACAACCCATGGTCCGGCCAGTCGTTAAGCCACTCCCAGGGGCATGGTCCGGCCAGTCGTTATGATGACAACCCATGGTCCGGCCAGTCGTTAAGCCACTCCCTATGACTACAACCCATGGTCCGGCCAGTCGTTATGACGACAACCCATGGTCCGTTAAGCCAGTCCGGCCAGTCGTTATGACGACAACCCATGGTCCGGCCAGTCGTTAAGCCATGACGACAACCCATGGTCCGGCCAGTCGTTATGACGACAACCCATGGTCCGGCCAGTCGTTAAGCCACTCCCAGGGTCATGGTCCATGGTCCGGCCAGTCGTTATGACGACAACTACCCATGGTCCGGCCAGTCGTTAAGCCACTCCCAGGGGCATGGTCCGGCCAGTCGTTATGACGACAACCCATGGTCCGGCCAGTCGTTAAGCCACTCTCAGGGGCATGGTCCGGCCAGTCGTTAAGCCACTCCCTATGACGACAACCCATGGTCCGGCCAGTCGTTATGACGGCAACCCATGGTCCGGCCAGTCGTTATGACGACAACCCATGGTCCGGCCAGTCGTTAAGGCACTCCCAGGGGCATGGTCTGGCCAGTCATTATGACGACAACCCATGGTCCGGCCAGTCGTTAAGGCACTCCCAGGGGCATGGTCTGGCCAGTCGTTATGACGACAACCCATGGTCCGGCCAGTCGTTAAGCCACTCTCAGGGGCATGGTCCGGCCAGTCGTTATGACGACAACCCATGGTCCGGCCAGTCGTTAAGTCACTCCCTATGACGACAACCCATGGTCCGGCCAGTCGTTATGACGGCAACCCATGGTCCGGCCAGTCGTTAAGTCACTCCCTATGACGACAACCCATGGTCCGGCCAGTCGTTATGACGGCAACCCATGGTCCGGCCAGTCGTTATGACGACAACCCATGGTCCGGCCAGTCATTATGACGACAACCCATGGTCCGGCCAGTCGTTAAGCCACTCCCAGGGCAGTGTTGATTGGATGCGTGAATGTTCTGTATCCAAATTGAGCCGGCGTCAATTTCCATCTTTTGCAGTAGGCTTCCATAATATCTACTCAAACGTATACCTGCCCAGGTATATATTAGAATGTTGTCTTCTTTTGCGTGTCTTTCTG
Source organism: Oncorhynchus masou masou (assembly GCF_036934945.1). NCBI lineage: Eukaryota > Metazoa > Chordata > Actinopteri > Salmoniformes > Salmonidae > Oncorhynchus > Oncorhynchus masou. Next base: position 2,415,132 of record NC_088230.1, on the reverse strand, counting down.
GGTATCGCCTGTGTTTAGCCTTTGAACGACGACGGAAGCCCATTGGAGTTATCAGACCTCTCCAAGCACCTCAACTTGGACATGGGCAGCACGTCACAGTCTTTTCCTGTGGAGTTATCAGACCTCTCCAAGCACCTCAACTTGGACATGGGCAGCACGTCACAGTCTTTTCCTGTGGAGTTATCAGACCTCTCCAAGCACCTCAACTTGGACATGGGCAGCACGTCACAGTCTTTTCCTGTGGAGTTATCAGACCTCTCCAAGCACCTCAACTTGGACATGGGCAGCACGTCACAGTCTTTTCCTGTGGAGTTATCAGACCTCTCCAAGCACCTCAACTTGGACATGGGCAGCACGTCACAGTCTTTTCCTGTGGAGTTATCAGACCTCTCCAAGCACCTCAACTTGGACATGGGCAGCACGTCACAGTCTTTTCCTGTGGAGTTATCAGACCTCTCCAAGCACCTCAACTTGGACATGGGCAGCACGTCACAGTCTTTTCCTGTGGAGTTATCAGACCTCTCCAAGCACCTCAACTTGGACATGGGCAGCACGTCACAGTCTTTTCCTGTGGAGTTATCAGACCTCTCCAAGCACCTCAACTTGGACATGGGCAGCACGTCACAGTCTTTTCCTGTGGAGTTATCAGACCTCTCCAAGCACCTCAACTTGGACATGGGCAGCACGTCACAGTCTTTTCCTGTGGAGTTATCAGACCTCTCCAAGCACCTCAACTTGGACATGGGCAGCACGTCTTTTCCTGTCATCAGTCCAAGCACCTCAACTTGGACATCGTCACAGTCTTTTCCTGTGTGTTCTCAGTCCGTCCAAGATACCAGTTATCGCAATATTTTTTTCAAATGGCAAAACTGAAAACACGAAGTAAACCGAACTCTTCGGTCCTTTAAAAAACCTGCTGCCTGTCCAATATTGCGTGCTATAGCTTGGAAAATAAATACACGTGACTCTGGAGAACAACATAAAGAAGTTAAATCCCCTTTGTGTTTTGTTTCCTCGCCACGATACCGACGAGTATCGCAATGCCCGGTATCGTCCCGGCCCTAGTATAGTCCAGCCTATTGATGAATCTCCTGTCTTCTCCCTAGCCATCGTGGACGCCCTGTCGGACCCGAAGAAGTTCCTGTCCATAGCAGAGAAGAGAGCGGACCAGATGAGAGCTCTGGGGATTGCAAACGGACATACCGACACCTGTTTGATCAATCACTATTGATTCTGTTAGCCTCGTACTGTATACCCACTGTAGCCAGCTGTTCCATTCTTGGCTACAGCGCACACAGTACATCATCACTGTGTGGGACATGTCTAATGTAAGGTCCCTGGATAAGAAAATGTTCTTAGGGGTGAGTTAGGTGAAAAGGTCAAATATCACTCAATCTCGACATCTATATGGAAATGCAATACTGACGTTTTTGCAAAGTGCGTGAGAAAGATTTCCATCGATGGTCCTGAGACGGTCTCTCTGCCTCTCTCTGCCTCTCTCTGCCTCTCTCTGCCGCTCTCTCTGCCTCTCTCTGCCGCTCTCTCTGCCTCTCTCTGCCGCTCTCTCTGCCTCTCTCTCTGCCACTCTCTCTGCCTCTCTCTCTGCCGCTCTCTGCCGCTCTCTGCCTTTCTCTGCCTCTCTCTGCCTCTCTCTGCCGCTCTCTCTGCCTCTCTCTGCCGCTCTCTCTGCCGCTCTCTCTGCCTCTCTCTCTGCCTCTCTCTGCCACTCTCTCTGCCCTCCTCTGCCGCTCTCTGCCTCTCTCTGCCTGCCTCTCTCTATCTCTCTGCCTCTCTCTGCCTCTCTGATTGAAACGGTACCGACACCTGTTTGATCAATCACTATTCTCTCTGCCTCTCTCTATACCCACTCTCTCTTCCATTCTCTGGCTCAGCGCACTACATCATCTGCCGCTCTCTGCCTGGATAAGAAAATGTTCTCTGCCTCTCAATCTCGACATCTGCAATCTCTGCCGATTTCCATCTGGTCCTCTCTCTGCCGCTCTCTGCCTCCCCCTCCCTCTCTCTCTCCTCCTCCTCCCTCATCCCTCTCTCCTCCCCTCCCTCTCTCTGCCTCCCCTCCCTCTCTCCCCCTCCCTCCCTCTCTCTCCCCCTCCCTGCCTCTCTCTCTCCCCCTCCCTCCCTCTCTCCTCCTCCCTCTCCCCCCTCTCTCCTCCTCCCCTCCCTCCCTCTCTCCTCCCTCCCCCTCTCCTCTTCCTCCCCTCCCCCTCCCTCTCTCTTCCTCCCCCTCCCTCTCTCTCCCTCCTCCCTCCCCCTCTCCCCCTCCCTCCCTCTCTCTCCCCCTCCCTCCCCCCTCCCTCCCCCTCCCTCCTCTTCCTCCCCCCTCCCTCCCTCTCCTCCCCCTCCCTCCCTCTCTCTCCCCTCCCTCCCTCTCTCTCCCCCCCCCTCCCTCTCTCCTCCTCCCCTCCCCCTCTCCTCTCCCCCTCCCTCTCTCTCCCTCCCCCTCCCTCTCTCCTCCCCCTCCCCCTCTCCTCCCCCTCCTCCCTCTCTCTCCTCCCCCTCCCCCTCCCTTCCTCCCCCTCCCTCCCTCTCTCTCCCCCTCCCTCCCCCTCCTCCTCCCCTCCCCCCTCTCTCTCCTCCTCCCCTCCCTCCCTCCTCCCCCTCCCTCTCTCTCCTCCCCCTCCCTCCCTCTCTCTCCTCCTCCCCTCCCTCTCTCTTCCTCCCCACCTCCCTCCCTCCCCCTCCCCCTCTCCCTCCCTCCCTCTCTCCCCCTCCCCTCACCCTCTCCTCCCCCCTCCCTCCCCTCCCCCCCCTCTCCTCCCCCCTCCCTCCCCTCCCCTCTCTCCCCCTCCCTCCCTCTCCCTCCCTCTCCTCCCCTCCCCTCCTCCCCCTCCCTCTCTTTCCCCTCCCTCCCCTCTCTCTCCCCCTCCCTACCTCTCTCTCCCCCTCCCTCCCTCTCTCCTCCTCCCTCTCTCTTCCTCCCCCTCCCTCTCTCCTCCCCCTCCCGCTCTTCCAGAGTGACATAGCGGACGTGCCAAACGAGAGTTCAAAGAACGACAAGAAAGGGAAGGTGAACGCCAACGTGAAGACCAACGTCACGCCACAGACCAGCTCGGACCCGGCTCAGTCCTCTAAGTCTGCCCAGAACAACACCACGGAGACCAAGAAGGGTACGACACACAGATACACACACATGCGCACACACAATCTGAGACCTAGCATTGGTACAATTGAGACGTTTTCCATTTCTCTCTTTTGTAGATACAAACACCCTCGTGCCGCATGTGAACATTGATGACTTGAAACAGATGAAGGTAAGACTAGCTCACCTCTAATCATAACCATCACAGTTCCTGTGGTTTCCACAGCACCTTTCCCAGTGGTTCTGCGGTTTATTCGTTTCTCATCAGCTCGTGGTCCTGCAGGAGAAACAGGGGGGTGGCACTGTCATTCCTCACACAGTCTGTGTCTTTTAGCTTGCTGTCCTTTTGATTTAGCCAGTTCAGTCTCGCTCCAATAACCCGTTTTTTCTCTCCTCAGACGTACCTTAAACTGACTAAGAAGCAGCAGAAAGATCTGAACTCTTTAAAGAAGAAGCACGCCAAGGTGGGTTGATGTTTTAGGAAGCTCCTCTGTTGACAGATCCCAGAGCGATGACCAGGACAGATCATTCATTCTGAGGTCCTTTCTTTTCATCATCCACTGTAGCCTGACCCCTGACCCCTGCCCCCACAAACACACACACATTCATACACGTACACACGCACACCCACAGCATCATGTAGCCTAAGATGGACAATGTTTCTCTTTGATCTCACCAGAGGCTTGCTAAGATGACCCCCCCCCTCACACACACACACACACACACACTAGCTGGACTTCAATCACTAATACCTCTGTCCTTATGAAATCCCGTCTCATGCAACAGCCTGTGTGTTTAAAAATATATATATTTTGGTTCGTACACAAAAGAGATGAACTCTTGTAGGGTTTACCATAGCAACCAGTCTGCCGTCTTCGCCTGTTCTGTTGTATAACAGTTATGATACTGACTGATGTTTTACAACTCATGTACCCAGTAGTTTCATATGTTCTCCTGATGTTTTACAACTCATGTACCCAGTCGTTTCATATGTTCTACTGATGTTTTACAACACATGTACCCAGTAGTTTCATATGTTCTACTGATGTTTTACAACACATGTACCCAGTAGTTTCATATGTTCTACTGATGTTTTACAACACATGTACCCAGTAGTTTCATATGTTCTCCTGATGTTTTACAACACATGTACCCAGTAGTTTCATATGTTCTCCTGATGTTTTACAACACATGTACCGAGTCGTTTCATATGTTCTCCTGATGTTTTACAACACATGTACCCAGTCGTTTAATATGTTCTCCTGATGTTTTACAACACATGTACCCAGTCGTTTAATATGTTCTCCTGATGTTTTACAACACATGTACCCAGTAGTTTAATATGTTCCACTGATGTTTTACAACACATGTACCCAGTCGTTTCATATGTTCTCCTGATGTTTTTTTACATATGTTCACTGATGTACCACATGTCAGTTTCATATGTTCTCCTGATGTTTTACAACACATGTACCCAGTAGTTTCATATGTTCTCCTGATGTTTTACAACACATGTACCCAGTAGTTTAATATGTTCTCCTGATGTTTTACAACACATGTACCCAGTAGTTTCATATGTTCTACTGATGTTTTACAACACATGTACCCAGTAGTTTCATATGTTCTCCTGATGTTTTACAACACATGTACCCAGTAGTTTCATATGTTCTCCTGATGTTTTACAACACATGTACCCAGTAGTTTCATATGTTCTCCTGATGTTTTACAACACATGTACCCAGTCGTTTCATATGTTCTCCTGATGTTTTACAACACATGTACCCAGTCGTTTCATATGTTCTCCTGATGTTTTACAACACATGTACCCAGTCGTTTCATATGTTCTCCTGATGTTTTACAACACATGTACCCAGTCATTTCATATGTTCTCCTGATGTTTTACAACACATGTACCCAGTCGTTTCATATGTTCTCCTGATGTTTTACAACACATGTACCCAGTAGTTTAATATGTTCTCCTGATGTTTTACAACACATGTACCCAGTCAGTTTCATATGTTCTCCTGATGTTTTACAACACATTGTGTTTCATATGTCCTGATGTTGTGTTTTGCTATATGGTTTGGCTGACTGCAATGCTAAATGACTTGATTAAGAAAGGTTGGGCCAAGCTATCTCAGTTCTGATATCGTCATTAATATGTGGTGTTTCGTTTCAGGACTGCACCATCATGCAGAAGTCCCACTGCACCCAGGTGGACAAGATGATCGCTCTGCACGACAAGGAGAAGCAGACACAGGAGAAGCTGCTGGAGAAGGCCATCAAGAAGCGAGGGTAAATATCAGGACCTGAAAGACCAGTCAGTCAACCAATTAATGATAATGAAAGGCTGAAAGAGGCATTGAACTTAAACATTCGTTCTGGGATATCTAGCACAACGCTATGTTGTATCTTTCTGTCGTCCTACAGAGAAAACAACTGTCTGGAGTTGAAGAAGGAGACTGAGAGTAAAGTGGAGAACCTGACCACAGACCACAAAACCAAGGTAACCTTGCAATGTCCGGCGTGCAAACATCTCGGAGAGCAGTGGAAAAAAGTGATTCAGTTTCACTCTAGTTCTCCCTCATTGGAATGTATATGATTGTACTGCTGGGTTTATGGTGTTGGACATCACTAAGGAGTGGTCAGAGATGATATAATGTATACATGTTTAGGGTGTAAGTGTGTATCCTGTGGCCTACAGGTGAAGGACATCACAGCCCAACACACTAAGGAGTGGTCAGAGATGATATAATGTATACATGTTTAGGGTGTAAGTGTGTATCCTGTGGCCTACAGGTGAAGGACATCACAGCCCAACACACTAAGGAGTGGTCAGAGATGATATAATGTATACATGTTTAGGGTGTAAGTGTGTATCCTGTGGCCTACAGGTGAAGGACATCACAGCCCAACACACTAAGGATCCTGTGGTCAGAGATGATCAACTCCCACAGCAGTATTGAGCAGGATATGAAGGACATCCACGTGGTCCAGCAGTGTGAAAACCTCAAGAAACTACTGAGTGGAGTCCAGGAACAACAGACTCTCTCGCTCAAACTGATCCACGAACGGTGAGAGAGAGAGACGCGCACACGCATGTGCAAGGCGCACAAACTAAACACTGAATCTCAAACTGGTCCAGGAACTGTAACACACAGCCAGAACAACTGACCCTACTGCTCAAACCGGGAAATTCTGAGATTTTCCTTGGGACACCACGCATGCATTATTTTATAGGCGTGATGTCCCTGAATGTCCTTGAGTGTCTTAATTATCTGACATGTGAACCCATCTTGGGCACTTTGAGCTGTGAGTTTGCCCTGTCAGGTGTACTTGATGAGGGTCCTTACCAGGCCTTGTTTGTTGTCTCATTCCCTCTCAGGCAGAGCAAGGAGATGCGGGCCAACCAGGCCAAGACGTCCATGGAGAACAGCAAGGCCATCAGCCAGGACAAGACCATCAAGAACAAGGCCGAGAGGGAGAGGTGGGTCACGCTGCCGCGCCAACTAATCACTCACTGACCTATACTGCATGGAGAATATACATGGAACTGCCAAAATAAAGGAAACGCTGAACCTTTTCACACGTTCCAACAAACGGGGGTGATCATTCTACAGTGGTCCCTGGCGCGTCGGATTAGAACGCTTATTTAGAAGGTCCAGTTTCGATTGACGCAACAGTCAGCGTTTGAGCTAGCCACACTGTTTGCGCAAACACCAGTCTCAACGACAACGGTGAACAGGCGGCTCCGGGATGCTGGCCTTCTAGGCAGAGTTCATCTGTCCAGTGTCTTTTTATGTCCAGTGTGTCGTTTTATTGGCCATTCTGAGATATGGCTTTTTCTTTGCAACTCTGCCGAGAAGGCCAGCATCCCAGAGTCGCCTCTTCACTGTTGACGTTGAGACTGGTGTTTTGCGGGTCCTATTTAATGAAGCTGCCAGTTGAGGACTTGTGAGGCGTCTGTGTGGGGGGATTTATTTCAACTGACTTATTTCCTGTAACTCAGTAAAAATCTTTGACATTGTTGCATGTTGCGTTTATATTTTTGTTCAGTGTACTTTGTATCCCTCGTTTACTCAAGCGTTTCCATTATTTTGGGCCTGTAGGTTATGTCAGGATGAATATATACTATGTAGGTCTTACGCATCCCCCATGTACCCCCCTTAAAGATGGAGTCCTTAACAGTGAGTGAACCTGCCACGTCCTGTTGTGATATTACAACAACAAAGAAGTTACTGCAAACAACTAAATCAACAGTGTTTTTTTCTTAAACCCTCGGACGTCATTACACACGCGATAAAACAGTAGCATATGTACTGCAATCTTCTTCTTTTTTGTTGCCCAACGCTCCTCCAGTGCTCCCCACCTCTGCTTTGTCAACAAGTGTTCCATCTTTAATATCCCTTTTTCTTCACACAAAGTGTTTCTTGGTAGTCTTAAACACATCTCACTGTTTCCATCTTTAATATCCCTTTACTGGGTTCCACAATAACAACTGCCGTGGGTTCCATCTTTAATATCCCTTTACTGCAGTGAGACAGGGTGTGTTTCTTGGTAGTCTTAAACACATCTACTGTGGGTTCCATCTTTAATATCCCTTTACTGCAGTGGGTTCCATCTTTAATATCCCTTTAATATCCCTTTACTGCAGTGAGCTAAATCAGGGTCACACAAAGTGTTTCTTGGTAGTCTTAAACACATCTACTGTGGGTTCCATCTTTAATATCCCTTTACTGCAGTGAGCTAAATCAGGGTCACACAAAGTGTTTCTTGGTAGTCTTAAACACATCTACTGTGGGTTCCATCTTTAATATCCCTTTACTGCAGTGAGCTAAATCAGGGTCACACAGAGTGTTTCTTGGTTGTCTTAAACACATCTACTGTGGGTTCCATCTTTAATATCCCTTTACTGCAGTGAGCTAAAAGGGTCAGGGTCACACACAAGTGTTTCTTGCAGTGAGCTAAATCTTAAACACATCTACTGTGGGTTCCATCTTTAATATCCCTTTACTGCAGTGAGCTAAATCAGGGTCTTAAACACAAAGTGGGTTCCATCTTTAATATCCCTTTACTTCTTGGTAGTCTTAAACACATCTACTGTGGGTTCCATCTTTAATATCCCTTTACTGCAGTGAGCTAAATCAGGGTCAGAGTGTTTCAGTCTTAAACACATCTACTGTGGGTTCCATCTTTAATATCCCTTTACTGCAGTGAGCTAAATCAGGGTCACACAGAGTGTTTCTTTGTCTTAAACACATCTACTGTGGGTTCCATCTTTAATATCCCTTTACTGCAGTGAGCTAAATCAGGGTCACACAAAGTGTTTCTTGGTAGTCTTAAACACATCTACTGTGGGTTCCATCTTTAATATCCCTTTTTACTAAATCAGGGTCACACAGTGACTGTGGGTTCCATCTAAATCAGGGTCACACAAAGTGTTTCTTGGTAGTCTTAAACACATCTACTGTGGGTTCCATCTTTAATATCCCTTTACTGCAGTGAGCTAAATCAGGGTCACACAAAGTGTTTCTTGGTTGTCTTAAACACATCTACTGTGGGTTCCATCTTTAATATCCCTTTACTAAATCAGGGTCACACAGTGTTTCTTGGGACTGTGGGTTCCATCTTTAAAATCAGTGGTCAGGGTCACAAAGTGTTTCTTGGTAGTCTTAAACACATCTACTGTGGGTTCCATCTTTAATATCCCTTTTTACTGCAGTGACTGTGGGTTCCATCTTTAAAATCAGGGTCACACAAAGTGTTTCTTGGTTGTCTAAACACATCTACTGTGGGTTCCATCTTTAATATCCCTTTACTGCAGGGAGCTAAATCAGGGTCACACAAAGTGTTTCTTGGTTGTCTTAAACACATCTACTTTGAAAACAAAGTATACACCTCACACTCATGGTTATAGGCATAAAAAAGACGCCTGTAGCACATCAGATATAGAGTTGAAATGTATTCAGTCTTGAGTTTGTATCCTAATATTACACTTCATATACATCACAGAAGACTGAAATATAACAAAAGAGTTTTCTGCATTTAAAAAAGGTATATGTTTATTAATGATGAAATGATCAAATGTGTTACTGATATTCCACCCATGAGGCCACTAGAGGGCGATGTGGTCATTTGACTGCAGGAAAGGGCCTACACTGTATCTGTACTTCTTGATGAATTATTATAATCTTATAATCTCACTCTCGTTCTCTTCACAGGAGAGTTAGAGAGTTGAACAGCAGCAACACCAAAAAGTTCCTTGAGGAGAGGAAAAGGGTTGGTGTTCTATCTTCTACTAATTCTAATAAACTAAGGCCTTAGCCTTGTAATTGTTTGCGTAGCCGATACATGTTGATGTAAATTTCTCTTAGTCCTCCCTTCCATCTCTTGCTCCACAAGCTTCCAACATACCTAAGTTCCCTCTTGAAAAAAAAAGAGATACCAAAACCGTTTGCAGGGTTGGTTAACTCTTGAGGTCCCGCTTGTCTCCACAAAGACAAAGGTAAATCTGCCTTTTATTTATTTATTTATTTTGGTGATTTTACCCCCTTTTTCTCCTCAATTTCGATCTTGTCTCATGCTGCAACTCCCCAATGGGCTCGGGAGGCGAAGGTCGAGTCAAGCGTCCCCCGAAACATGACCCGCCAAACCGCACAACTTAACACCCGCCTGCTTAACCCGGAAGCCAGCCGCACCAAAGTGTCGGAGGAAACAACGTTCAACTGATGACCGCCGTCAGCCTGTAGGCGTCCGGCCCGCCACAAGGAGACGCTAGAGTGCGATGAGCCAAGTAAAGCCCCCTACTCATGATGACGCTGGGCCAATTGTGCGCCGCCCTATGGGACTTCCGATCAAGGCCTTTAGTTTTAATGCACCACGGTTGTGGAACACCTTACAAAACAAATTACACCTGGATTCCCTGGCAGTTTAGAACCCTATTGTTAAATGAGTTCACTGAAGTGTGTTATTGTTTCAATTGACTATTATTACTTGTAATAACCTGATGTAATGTATTTATAGCTGTCTTGTAGTTTTTTATATTTCTGCTGTTGCTGTTTTTGATGTAATTTGTGTCCTCGGGGCACCGTTGTAAATGAGACACTGGTCTCAATTTGGTTCCCCTGAATAAATAAAAGTGAGTAAAATAATAAATCAAATCTTTCTCCTTCCTCTGTCTTTCTCCTCCCTCCATATTTGTTGTCCCTGCCTCCCTCCCTCCATCTCTAGTTGGCTATGAAGCATCAGAAGGAGATGGAGACACTGGAGAAGTCTCAGAAAGAACAGCTAGAGGAACTGGACAAGTTCAATGAGCAGGTAACTCACCGCTGATTTAGGATCAGATTAGCACACAAGTAAATCATAGTTGCATTGTTTGTCGTCATTTCATCATGGCCTGTACATGTATGTTACATGTATGTTCTCTCTCATCCTTTTATAATATGATTTGCTTTTTTTGCACAGCTTTTGAAATCACATCATGCCAATAAACAGTGTCAAGGTAGGCGCTTCCATCCGTCCCATCTTCCTAACCTCTGACCCCTCTTTCTCATCTTCTCCTTCCCTCTTTTCATACACCATCCTTCTCTCAATGTACCCTTCTCCAATCAAGCAATACAGTGGTTCCTCCTCTAAAAGTTGCATCATACTGCAGCACACCTTGCGGGCTGCTGCAGAATTCTATGGCATGCTATTTAATTGTCAGCCATTTTTACCATTAATGCTAGTTAGTGCTAGTTTGACCACCAGAGGGCAACTTTGAGAAGCATTTGAAAGTCTTCAATATTTGCATTACTATAGAATGTAAAACCTTTTTTGCAAGAACAAAGTATATGGGATTGATTTTAAGAAATTTAGCTGAATTAATTTGATTAATATTAAGGTGTTTCTATTACAGGAAAAACTAAACCATCAGGGTTTCCGTTAGGATGGAACGGAAAATATGGCGCAGTACAACGTGGCGGTCGGGAGGAGGCTACAATACTAAGAGCATAAGAGCATGGAGGATTCTAAATGAACCTCTCTGGGATTGTTCGGGATGCTAGCATCCCACCTCACCAACAGCCAGTGAAATTGCAGGGCGCCAAATTCAAAACAATTACAATTCCTCAACTATACAAGTATTTTACACCATTTTAAAGAAACACTTCTCATTAATCCAACTTTTCGGCGAAAGCAGAACACCCCATTATGTTAGGTCAGGAACTAGTCACAGAAAGCATTCAGCCATTTTCACAAAAAGCAGAACCTTTGACGATGTTCATCAGATGACACTCCCAGGACTCAATGTTACACAATACATGAATGTTTTGTTCGATCAAGTTCATATTTCTATCCAAAAACCTCAGTTTACATTGGCGCCATGTTCAGAAATGCCTCCAAAACATCCGGAGAAATTGTAGAGAGCCACATCATAACAGAAATACTCATCATAAACTTTGATGAAAGATATATGTTTTACATAGAATTAAAGATAAACTTGTTCTTAATGCAACCGCTGTATCAGATTTTAAAAAAGCTTTACGGCAAAAGCACAATATTCAGTCATCTGAGAACCGGTTCAGCCACAAAAGCAAGCCATACAGTTACCCGCCAAGTTGTGGAGTCAACAAAAGTCACAAATAGCATTATAAATCTTCACTTACCTTTGCTGATCTTCGTCGGAATGCACTCCCAGGACTCCTACTTCCACAAGAAATGTTTGTTTTGTTCGATTACGTCCATATTTATGTCCAAATACATCCATTTTGTTTGCACGTTTAGTTCACTCTTCCAAAGGCACAATGCGCGAGCGCAAAATCAGTCAAGAGTTCCATTACAGTTTGTAGAAACATGTCAAACGATGTTTACAATCAATCCTTAGGGTCTTTTTATAATAAATCTTCAATAATATTCCAACTGGACAATAGCGTATTCATTACAGAGGAAAAAGAAGGCCCGCGTGACCGCGCAGTAAACAACTGATTGGCCTCAGCCTAGTCCACTTGTTGAAACAGCTCTTATTCGACACCCTTCCACAATAGAAGCCTCAAACAACTTTCTAAAGATCTATTCTAAGCCTTGGGAAGTGCAATCTGGCCCCATAGACACAGCATATTGGATAGGCAATCACTTAAATGAAACTACAAACCTCAGATTTTCCACTTCCTGGTTGGATTTGTCTCAGGTTTTCGACCTGCCATATGAGTTCTGTTATACTCAGACATCATTCAAACAGTTTTAGAAACTTCAGAGTGTTTTCTATCCAATACTACTACTAATATGCATATATTAGCATCTGGGACAGAGTAGCAGGCAGTTTACTCTGGGCACCTTGTTCTTCCAAGCTACTCAATACTGCCCCCCTGTCACCAAGAAGTTAATATCTAAGGGGTATTTTTTGTTGTAGCAAATGTGGTCTGTGAGAATATCTAATGGGCTTTAATATAATTTTAAATTAATTAATAGTCATAATAATCGCTTTGGTAAAAATATATATATATATATTTTCGAGATTATTTGGTTTTCATTTAACCTAGAGTGAGCGAGGAAAAAGGCCATTCTTGAACATGGGATGAGACATTCTCACTAATTTGTGTATAAAGCCAGTTTGTTATTCAGAATTGTTTATTTCTGTTTTTAGAGGAAGAGAAACCAAAAGCCTCCCCATGGGTCTCCCGGTGGCGGCCGGCACAGGTATCGAACCAGCATCTGTAGCAACGCAGTTTGTGTCTCTTAGACCGTGTATTAAACCGCTGCACCACTCCGTTAGGAAAATATGGCGTTTTACAACGTGACGGTCGGGAGTAGGCTATAGTTCTAAGAGCATAACATTTCCACACCCTAATTGTAGTGTAACGAATACCCAAACGGAGAGTCAGTAAAAATCAAAATCTCATTGATTTATCAAGATCAGTTCCCATGCTTGTTTCAGAGCAGAGCGAAACGATGCTGAAATACTTATTGCTTCAAATCCTGTTGCTTCTAACTTCAATATGGGTTTTTTTATCAATAAGACCCACACTACTTTTAACAGCACATTACTCAACACTAGTGAGACAAACTTCGCCTTACGGTAGGCCTACAGTATATCTAAAAATATTTTTTTCAATGACGTGACTCTCCGCCAATAATTACATTGAGAGGATTGGAGGATTCTAAATTAAGGCCGCCTCGTGGGTCTCCCGGGGGTGGCCGGCACGGGTTTTGAACCAGCGTTTGTAGCAACGCAGTTTGTGTTTTAGACCGCTGCGCCACTCGAAAGGCCCCATCCACAAAGTTTTTAATCTTGATCAATTGCCTTGCACAATGTATCAAACTACAGAGATGTGTTGGTAAAGGTATATTGTCCTGTTAATAGCCCATGGTGGGCTATTATAATACTTTATATATTGTCCAGGTCAGGATAACCAAAACATTTAATTATTAAAGACTATCAGAAAGAATGTTTTATTTTGATCTAAAGCCATGAATGAGTGAGTCACTCAGCTTTATGTAGGTGCCGGGATATGTGACTGTACCATCAACTTGATTATATATAATTGTTACGGCAAATGAGTGAGGAGGTGTGGAGTCAGGCGCAGAGAGCAAAAGATGTGGGAAAAAACACGCTTTAATGTCCCGGAAAAATAACATGAACAAAAGTAGGAAAACAAATGATCAGAAATATTAACGGACAGCGCGAAACCCAAAATACAAACAAAATACACTCAAAACTAGAACAGACGAACAAGCCCGCACGAAACAGAAGCGGGCTGAACAAACTATATATAACCCTACCCTAACAACCAAACAAGAAACAGGTGATACCAATCAGACAAAACCAAAGAAACACAGAACAACGGATCGGTGATAGCTAGTAGACCGGCGACGACGACCGCCGAGCGCCACCCGAACAAGAAGGGGAGTCACCTTCGGTAATATTCGTGACATTAATGATATTTTGGAGATTATTTAATTTTCATAAAAATGAAAGTGAGCGATTGTAAATCTGAATAAAGGGCAAAATAATATTTGTAACGGCCAAAACATTTATTAATGTTTTTAGAGGGAGAGAAACGCTGTGCCAATTGTGCGCCGCCCTATGGGACTCCCAATCACGGTCGGATGTGATACATAATAATAATAACAATTGCCCCCTTCCACATGTTAAATGTTCCAATTGATAAAACATTTTTATCAATTAGGATATTTGAGTTTAACCACAATATTTGTTGTATTATTTGTTACGTCTTTTCTCGTGGATTAAACTGAAATTGCAACCAATCACGGCCAGTTGTGATGCAGCCAACCTAACTAAGAAATGCGTTTGAAATTAGAATTCTACCAGTAAGCAACAATTTGTTTACCTTCATTAGCCTACTTTGTTCCAATATTTCTGTCATTCAGTGATATTTATTCCCACAGTAATTCGCTATGGATCCATAAGGAAATAAACATCTGCATTTTGAAAGAGTATTTTAATCATTATTTTATTAACAAAAGCATAAAGATGCTGATGAAGAAACACTACAGTACATGCAGTATATGCTTCATCTGACATTTTGCGGTTGCATGAGGTCGCCCACACGCATTTTAAACATTTGGATAATAAAGCATTTTGAAGATAGAAGCCACCTGCATTTGTTTATTAGTCATCTCTGCAGTTATATTGTATTAGTTTGAACGTTTCCCTAGTCAGCGTTTCCCTAGTCAGTGGATACAGCTGGAGAACTGCAAGGCAATCCCATTGTCCACCACTCGGGAGCCGTGACCAATATATATTGTCCTACTAGAAATGTTGTTTGCAGAATTTACAGCCTGCTACGCTTGTGAAAAACAGGGTTCATAATAAATCTTTGAGAATATCTAAGGGGCTCTTATATGATTCTAAATTAATTCATAATAATAATAGCTTAGTAGTAGGTCTGCAGTTCTACAGTAAGAACAGAATAGTCCTAACATTTAGTAGTAGGTCTGCAGTACTACAGTAAGAACAGAATAGTCCTAACATTTAGTAGTAGGTCTGCAGTACTACAGTAAGAACAGAATAGTCCTAACATTTAGTAGTAGGTCTGCAGTACTGCAGTAAGAACAGAATAGTCCTAACATTTAGTAGTAGGTCTGCAGTTCTACAGTAAGAACAGAATAGTCCTAACATTTAGTAGTAGGTCTGCAGTACTACAGTAAGAACAGAATAGTCCTAACATTTAGTAGTAGGTCTGCAGTTCTACAGTAAGAACAGAATAGTCCTAACATTTAGTAGTAGGTCTGCAGTACTACAGTAAGAACAGAATAGTCCTAACATTTAGTAGTAGGTCTGCAGTACTACAGTAAGAACAGAATAGTCCTAACATTTAGTAGTAGGTCTGCAGTACTACAGTAAGAACAGAATAGTCCTAACATTTAGTAGTAGGTCTACTACAGTAAGCAGAATACTAACATTTAGTAGTAGGTCAGTAAGAACAGAATAGTCCTAACATTTAGTAGTAGGTCTGCAGGACTACAGTAAGAACAGAATAGTCCTAACATTTAGTAGTAGGTCTGCAGTAACTACAGTAAGAACAGAATAGTCCTAACATTTAGTAGTAGGTCTGCAGTACTACAGTAAGAACAGAATAGTCCTAACATTTAGTAGTAGGTCTGCAGTACTACAGTAAGAACAGAATAGTCCTAACATTTAGTAGTAGGTCTGCAGGACTACAGTAAGAACAGAATAGTCCTAACAACATTTAGTAGTAGGTCATTTAGTAGTAGGTCTGCACTACAGTAAGAACAGAATAGTCCTAACATTTAGTAGTAGGTCTGCAGTACTACAGTAAGAACAGAATAGTCCTAACATTTAGTAGTAGGTCTGCAGGACTACAGTAAGAACAGAATAGTCCTAACATTTAGTAGTAGGTCTGCAGTAAGAACAGAATACCAGTAAGAACAGAATAGTCCTAACATTTAGTAGTAGGGGTCTGCAGTAAGAACAGAATAGTCCTAACATTTAGTAGTAGGTCTGCAGTACTACAGTAAGAACAGAATAGTCCTAACATTTAGTAGTAGGTCTGCAGTACTACAGTAAGAACAGAATAGTCCTAACATTTAGTAGTAGGTCTGCAGTACTACAGTAAGAACAGAATAGTCCTAACATTTAGTAGTAGGTCTGCAGTACTACAGTAAGAACAGAATAGTCCTAACATTTAGTAGTAGGTCTGCAGTACTACAGTAAGAACAGAATAGTCCTAACATTTAGTAGTAGGTCTGCAGTACTACAGTAAGAACAGAATAGTCCTAACATTTAGTAGTAGGTCTGCAGTACTACAGTAAGAACAGAATAGTCCTAACATTTAGTAGTAGGTCTGCAGTACTACAGTAAGAACAGAATAGTCCTAACATTTAGTAGTAGGTCTGCAGTACTACAGTAAGAACAGAATAGTCCTAACATTTAGTAGTAGGTCTGCAGTACTACAGTAAGAACAGAATAGTCCTAACATTTAGTAGTAGGTCTGCAGTACTACAGTAAGAACAGAATAGTCCTAACATTTAGTAGTAGGTCTGCAGTACTACAGTAAGAACAGAATAGTCCTAACATTTAGTAGTAGGTCTGCAGTACTACAGTAAGAACAGAATAGTCCTAACATTTAGTAGTAGGTCTGCAGTACTACAGTAAGAACAGAATAGTCCTAACATTTAGTAGTAGGTCTGCAGTACTACAGTAAGAACAGAATAGTCCTAACATTTAGTAGTAGGTCTGCAGTACTACAGTAAGAACAGAATAGTCCTAACATTTAGTAGTCTAGGTCTACAGTAAGAACAGAATAGTCCTAACATTTAGTAGTAGGTCTGCAGTACTACAGTAAGAACAGAATAGTCCTAACATTTAGTAGTAGGTCTGCAGTACTACAGTAAGAACAGAATAGTCCTAACATTTAGTAGTAGGTCTGCAGTACTACAGTAAGAACAGAATAGTCCTAACATTTAGTAGTAGGTCTGCAGTACTACAGTAAGAACAGAATAGTCCTAACATTTAGTAGTAGGTCTGCAGTACTACAGTAAGAACAGAATAGTCCTAACATTTAGTAGTAGGTCTGCAGTACTACAGTAAGAACAGAATAGTCCTAACATTTAGTAGTAGGTCTGCAGTACTACAGTAAGAACAGAATAGTCCTAACATTTAGTAGTAGGTCTGCAGTACTACAGTAAGAACAGAATAGTCCTAACATTTAGTAGTAGGTCTGCAGTACTACAGTAAGAACAGAATAGTCCTAACATTTAGTAGTAGGTCTAAGAACAGAATAGTCCTAACATTTAGTAGTAGGTCTGCAGTAAGAACAGAATAGTCCTAACATTTAGTAGTAGGTCTGCAGTTCTACAGTAAGAACAGAATAGTCCTAACATTTAGTAGTAGGTCTGCAGTACTACAGTAAGAACAGAATAGTCCTAACATTTAGTAGTAGGTCTAAGAACAGAATAGTCCTAACAGTAAGAACAGTAAGAATAGTCCTAACATTTAGTAGTAGGTCTGCAGTAAGAACAGAACTACAGTAAGAACAGAATAGTCCTAACATTTAGTAGTAGGTCTGCAGTACTACAGTAAGAACAGAATAGTCCTAACATTTAGTAGTAGGTCTGCAGTACTACAGTAAGAACAGAATAGTCCTAACATTTAGTAGTAGGTCTGCAGTACTACAGTAAGAACAGAATAGTCCTAACATTTAGTAGTAGGTCTGCAGTACTACAGTAAGAACAGAATAGTCCTAACATTTAGTAGTAGGTCTGCAGTACTACAGTAAGAACAGAATAGTCCTAACATTTAGTAGTAGGTCTGCAGTACTACAGTAAGAACAGAATAGTCCTAACATTTAGTAGTAGGTCTGCAGTACTACAGTAAGAACAGAATAGTCCTAACATTTAGTAGTAGGTCTGCAGTACTACAGTAAGAACAGAATAGTCCTAACATTTAGTAGTAGGTCTGCAGTACTACAGTAAGAACAGAATAGTCCTAACATTTAGTAGTAGGTCTGCAGTACTACAGTAAGAACAGAATAGTCCTAACATTTAGTAGTAGGTCTGCAGTACTACAGTAAGAACAGAATAGTCCTAACATTTAGTAGTAGGTCTGCAGTACTACAGTAAGAACAGAATAGTCCTAACATTTAGTAGTAGGTCTGCAGTACTACAGTAAGAACAGAATAGTCCTAACATTTAGTAGTAGGTCTGCAGTACTACAGTAAGAACAGAATAGTCCTAACATTTAGTAGTAGGTCTGCAGTACTACAGTAAGAACAGAATAGTCCTAACATTTAGTAGTAGGTCTGCAGTACTCTAAGAACAGAATAGTAACATTTAGTACAGGTCTGCAGTACTACAGTAAGAACAGAATAGTCCTAACATTTAGTAGTAGGTCTGCAGTACTACAGTAAGAACAGAATAGTCCTAACATTTAGTAGTAGGTCTGCAGTACTACAGTAAGAACAGAATAGTCCTAACATTTAGTAGTAGGTCTGCAGTACTACAGTAAGAACAGAATAGTCCTAACATTTAGTAGTAGGTCTGCAGTACTACAGTAAGAACAGAATAGTCCTAACATTTAGTAGTAGGTCTGCAGTACTACAGTAAGAACAGAATAGTCCTAACATTTAGTAGTAGGTCTGCAGTACTACAGTAAGAACAGAATAGTCCTAACATTTAGTAGTAGGTCTGCAGTACTACAGTAAGAACAGAATAGTCCTAACATTTAGTAGTAGGTCTGCAGTACTACAGTAAGAACAGAATAGTCCTAACATTTAGTAGTAGGTCTGCAGTACTACAGTAAGAACAGAATAGTCCTAACATTTAGTAGTAGGTCTGCAGTACTACAGTAAGAACAGAATAGTCCTAACATTTAGTAGTAGGTCTGCAGTACTACAGTAAGAACAGAATAGTCCTAACATTTAGTAGTAGGTCTGCAGTACTACAGTAAGAACAGAATAGTCCTAACATTTAGTAGTAGGTCTGCAGTACTACAGTAAGAACAGAATAGTCCTAACATTTAGTAGTAGGTCTGCAGTACTACAGTAAGAACAGAATAGTCCTAACATTTAGTAGTAGGTCTGCAGTCTAAGAACAGAATAGTCCTAACATTTAGTAGTAAGAACAGTAAGAACAGAATAGTCCTAACATTTAGTAGTAGGTCTGCAGTACTACAGTAAGAACAGAATAGTCCTAACATTTAGTAGTAGGTCTGCAGTACTACAGTAAGAACAGAATAGTCCTAACATTTAGTAGTAGGTCTGCAGTACTACAGTAAGAACAGAATAGTCCTAACATTTAGTAGTAGGTCTGCAGTACTACAGTAAGAACAGTAGAATAGTCCTAACATTTAGTAGTAGGTCTGCAGAATACTACAGTAAGAACAGAATAGTCCTAACATTTAGTAGTAGGTCTGCAGTACTACAGTAAGAACAGAATAGTCCTAACATTTAGTAGTAGGTCAGTAAGAACAGAATACTAACATTTAGTAGTAAGTAACAGTAAGAATAGTCCTAACATTTAGTAGTAGGTCTGCAGTACTACAGTAAGAACAGAATAGTCCTAACATTTAGTAGTAGGTCTGCAGTACTACAGTAAGAACAGAATAGTCCTAACATTTAGTAGTAGGTCTGCAGTACTACAGTAAGAACAGAATAGTCCTAACATTTAGTAGTAGGTCTGCAGTACTACAGTAAGAACAGAATAGTCCTAACATTTAGTAGTAGGTCTGCAGTACTACAGTAAGAACAGAATAGTCCTAACATTTAGTAGTAGGTCTGCAGTACTACAGTAAGAACAGAATAGTCCTAACATTTAGTAGTAGGTCTGCAGTACTACAGTAAGAACAGAATAGTCCTAACATTTAGTAGTAGGTCTGCAGTACTACAGTAAGAACAGAATAGTCCTAACATTTAGTAGTAGGTCTGCAGTACTACAGTAAGAACAGAATAGTCCTAACATTTAGTAGTAGGTCTGCAGTACTACAGTAAGAACAGAATAGTCCTAACATTTAGTAGTAGGTCTGCAGTAAGAACAGAATAGTCCTAACATTTAGTAGTAGGTCTGCAGTACTACAGTAAGAACAGAATAGTCCTAACATTTAGTAGTAGGTCTGCAGTACTACAGTAAGAACAGAATAGTCCTAACATTTAGTAGTAGGTCTGCAGTACTACAGTAAGAACAGAATAGTCCTAACATTTAGTAGTAGGTCTGCAGTACTACAGTAAGAACAGAATAGTCCTAACATTTAGTAGTAGGTCTGCAGTACTACAGTAAGAACAGAATAGTCCTAACATTTAGTAGTAGGTCTGCAGTACTACAGTAAGAACAGAATAGTCCTAACATTTAGTAGTAGGTCTGCAGTACTACAGTAAGAACAGAATAGTCCTAACCTAACATTAAGAACAGAATAGTAGTAGGTCTGCAGTACTACAGTAAGAACAGAATAGTCCTAACATTTAGTAGTAGGTCTGCAGTACTACAGTAAGAACAGAATAGTCCTAACATTTAGTAGTAGGTCTGCAGTACTACAGTAAGAACAGAATAGTCCTAACATTTAGTAGTAATAAGAACAGAATAGTCCTAACATTTAGTAGTAGGTCTGCAGTACTACAGTAAGAACAGAATAGTCCTAACATTTAGTAACATTTAGTCCTAACATTTAGTAGTAGGTCTGCAGTACAGTAAGAACAGTAAGAACAGAATAGTCCTAACATTTAGTAGTAGGTCTGCAGTACTACAGTAAGAACAGAATAGTCCTAACATTTAGTAGTAGGTCTGCAGTACTACAGTAAGAACAGAATAGTCCTAACATTTAGTAGTAGGTCTGCAGTACTACAGTAAGAACAGAATAGTCCTAACATTTAGTAGTAGGTCTGCAGTACTACAGTAAGAACAGAATAGTCCTAACATTTAGTAGTAGGTCTGCAGTACTACAGTAAGAACAGAATAGTCCTAACATTTAGTAGTAGGTCTGCAGTACTACAGTAAGAACAGAATAGTCCTAACATTTAGTAGTAGGTCTGCAGTACTACAGTAAGAACAGAATAGTCCTAACATTTAGTAGTAGGTCTGCAGTACTACAGTAAGAACAGAATAGTCCTAACATTTAGTAGTAGGTCTGCAGTACTACAGTAAGAACAGAATAGTCCTAACATTTAGTAGTAGGTCTGCAGTACTACAGTAAGAACAGAATAGTCCTAACATTTAGTAGTAGGTCTGCAGTACTACAGTAAGAACAGAATAGTCCTAACATTTAGTAGTAGGTCTGCAGTACTACAGTAAGAACAGAATAGTCCTAACATTTAGTAGTAGGTCTGCAGTACTACAGTAAGAACAGAATAGTCCTAACATTTAGTAGTAGGTCTGCAGTACTACAGTAAGAACAGAATAGTCCTAACATTTAGTAGTAGGTCTGCAGTACTACAGTAAGAACAGAATAGTCCTAACATTTAGTAGTAGGTCTGCAGTAAGAACAGAATACTAACAGTAAGAACAGAATAGTCCTAACATTTAGTAGTAGGTCTGCAGTAAGTACTACAGTAAGAACAGAATAGTCCTAACATTTAGTAGTAGGTCTGCAGTACTACAGTAAGAACAGAACAGAATAGTCCTAACATTTAGTAGTAGGTCTGCAGTACTACAGTAAGAACAGAATAGTCCTAACATTTAGTAGTAGGTCTGCAGTACTACAGTAAGAACAGAATAGTCCTAACATTTTAGTAGTAGGTCAGTAAGCAGTCCTAACTACAGTAAGAACAGAATAGTCCTAACATTTAGTAGTAGGTCTGCAGTACTACAGTAAGAACAGAATAGTCCTAACATTTAGTAGTAGGTCTGCAGTACTACAGTAAGAACAGAATAGTCCTAACATTTAGTAGTAGGTCTGCAGTACTACAGTAAGAACAGAATAGTCCTAACATTTAGTAGTAGGTCTGCAGTACTACAGTAAGAACAGAATAGTAAGAACCTAACATTTAGTAGTAGGTCTGCAGTACTACAGTAAGAACAGAATAGTCCTAACATTTAGTAGTAGGTCTGCAGTACTACAGTAAGAACAGAATAGTCCTAACATTTAGTAGTAGGTCTGCAGTACTACAGTAAGAACAGAATAGTCCTAACATTTAGTAGTAGGTCTGCAGTACTACAGTAAGAACAGAATAGTCCTAACATTTAGTAGGTCTGCAGTACTACAGTAAGAACAGAATAGTCCTAACATTTAGTAGTAGTACTACAGTAAGAACAGAATAGTCCTAACATTTAGTAGTAGGTCTGCAGTACTACAGTAAGAACAGAATAGTCCTAACATTTAGTAGTAGGTCTGCAGTACTACAGTAAGAACAGAATAGTCCTAACATTTAGTAGTAGGTCTGCAGTACTACAGTAAGAACAGAATAGTCCTAACATTTAGTAGTAGGTCTGCAGTACTACAGTAAGAACAGAATAGTCCTAACATTTAGTAGTAGGTCTGCAGTACTACAGTAAGAACAGAATAGTCCTAACATTTAGTAGTAGGTCTGCAGTACTAAGTAAGAACAGAATAGTCCTAACATTTAGTAGTAGGTCAGTAAGAACAGAATAGTCCTAACATTTAGTAGTAGGTCTAGTACTACAGTAAGAACAGAATAGTCCTAACATTTAGTAGTAGGTCTGCAGTACTACAGTAAGAACAGAATAGTCCTAACATTTAGTAGTAGGTCTGCAGTACTACAGTAAGAACAGAATAGTCCTAACATTTAGTAGTAGGTCTGCAGTACTACAGTAAGAACAGAATAGTCCTAACATTTAGTAGTAGGTCTGCAGTACTAACAGTAAGAACAGAATAGTCCTAACATTTAGTAGTAGGTCTGCAGTACTACAGTAAGAACAGAATAGTCCTAACATTTAGTAGTAGGTCTGCAGTACTACAGTAAGAACAGAATAGTCCTAACATTTAGTAGTAGGTCTGCAGTACTACAGTAAGAACAGAATAGTCCTAACATTTAGTAGTAGGTCTGCAGTACTACAGTAAGAACAGAATAGTCCTAACATTTAGTAGTAGGTCTGCAGTACTACAGTAAGAACAGAATAGTCCTAACATTTAGTAGTAGGTCTGCAGTACTACAGTAAGAACAGAATAGTCCTAACATTTAGTAGTAGGTCTGCAGTACTACAGTAAGAACAGAATAGTCCTAACATTTAGTAGTAGGTCTGCAGTACTACAGTAAGAACAGAATAGTCCTAACATTTAGTAGTAGGTCTGCAGTACTACAGTAAGAACAGAATAGTCCTAACATTTAGTAGTAGGTCTGCAGTACTACAGTAAGAACAGAATAGTCCTAACATTTAGTAGTAGGTCTGCATTTAGTAGTACTACAGTAAGAACAGAATAGTCCTAACATTTAGTAGTAGGTCTGCAGTACTACAGTAAGAACAGAATAGTCCTAACATTTAGTAGTAGGTCTGCAGTACTACAGTAAGAACAGAATAGTCCATTTAGTAACATTTAGTAAGTAGTCCTAACATTTAGTAGTAGGTCTGCAGTACTACAGTAAGAACAGAATAGTCCTAACATTTAGTAGTAGGTCTGCAGTACTACAGTAAGAACAGAATAGTCCTAACATTTAGTAGTAGGTCTGCAGTACTACAGTAAGAACAGAATAGTCCTAACATTTAGTAGTAGGTCTGCAGTACTACAGTAAGAACAGAATAGTCCTAACATTTAGTAGTAGGTCTGCAGTACTACAGTAAGAACAGAATAGTCCTAACATTTAGTAGTAGGTCTGCAGTACTACAGTAAGAACAGAATAGTCCTAACATTTAGTAGTAGGTCTGCAGTACTACAGTAAGAACAGAATAGTCCTAACATTTAGTAGTAGGTCTGCAGTACTACAGTAAGAACAGAATAGTCCTAACATTTAGTAGTAGGTCTGCAGTACTACAGTAAGAACAGAATAGTCCTAACATTTAGTAGTAGGTCTACAGTAAGAACAGAATAGTCCTAACATTTAAGAACAGAATAGTCCTAACATTTAGTAGTAGGTCTGCAGTACTACAGTAAGAACAGAATAGTCCTAACATTTAGTAGTAGGTCTGCAGTACTACAGTAAGAACAGAATAGTCCTAACATTTAGTAGTAGGTCTGCAGTACTACAGTAAGAACAGAATAGTCCTAACATTTAGTAGTAGGTCTGCAGTACTACAGTAAGAACAGAATAGTCCTAACATTTAGTAGTAGGTCTGCAGTACTACAGTAAGAACAGAATAGTCCTAACATTTAGTAGTAGGTCTGCAGTACTACAGTAAGAACAGAATAGTCCTAACATTTAGTAGTAGGTCTGCAGTACTACAGTAAGAACAGAATAGTCCTAACATTTAGTAGTAGGTCTGCAGTACTACATTTAGTAGTATGCAGTACTACAGTAAGAACAGAATAGTCCTAACATTTAGTAGTTACAGTAAGAACAGAATAGTCCTAACATTTAGTAGTAGGTCTGCAGTACTACAGTAAGAACAGAATAGTCCTAACATTTAGTAGTAGGTCTGCAGTACTACAGTAAGAACAGAATAGTCCTAACATTTAGTAGTAGGTCTGCAGTACTACAGTAAGAACAGAATAGTCCTAACATTTAGTAGTAGGTCTGCAGTACTACAGTAAGAACAGAATAGTCCTAACATTTAGTAGTAGGTCTGCAGTACTACAGTAAGAACAGAATAGTCCTAACATTTAGTAGTAGGTCTGCAGTACTACAGTAAGAACAGAATAGTCCTAACATTTAGTAGTAGGTCTGCAGTACTACAGTAAGAACAGAATAGTCCTAACATTTAGTAGTAGGTCTGCAGT
The DNA here is from genome assembly GCF_036934945.1 of Oncorhynchus masou masou. Classification (NCBI taxonomy): domain Eukaryota; kingdom Metazoa; phylum Chordata; class Actinopteri; order Salmoniformes; family Salmonidae; genus Oncorhynchus; species Oncorhynchus masou. The sequence goes on along the minus strand of NC_088230.1, from coordinate 2,390,254 downwards.
ACTACAGTAAGAACAGAATAGTCCTAACATTTAGTAGTAGGTCTGCAGTACTACAGTAAGAACAGAATAGTCCTAACATTTAGTAGTAGGTCTGCAGTACTACAGTAAGAACAGAATAGTCCTAACATTTAGTAGTAGGTCTGCAGTACTACAGTAAGAACAGAATAGTCCTAACATTTAGTAGTAGGTCTGCAGTACTACAGTAAGAACAGAATAGTCCTAACATTTAGTAGTAGGTCTGCAGTACTACAGTAAGAACAGAATAGTCCTAACAGAATTTAGTAGTAGGTCTGCAGTACTACAGTAAGAACAGAAAGTCCTAACATTTAGTAGTAGTCCTAGTAACAGAATTTAACAGTAGTAGGTCTGACTACAGTAAGAACAGAATAGTCCTAACATTTAGTAGTAGGTCTGCAGTTACTACAGTAAGAACAGAATAGTCCTAACATTTAGTAGTAGGTCTGCAGTACTACAGTAAGAACAGAATAGTCCTAACATTTAGTAGTAGGTCTGCAGTACTACAGTAAGAACAGAATAGTCCTAACATTTAGTAGTAGGTCTGCAGTACTACAGTAAGAACAGAATAGTCCTAACATTTAGTAGTAGGTCTGCAGTACTACAGTAAGAACAGAATAGTCCTAACATTTAGTAGTAGGTCTGCAGTACTACAGTAAGAACAGAATAGTCCTAACATTTAGTAGTAGGTCTGCAGTACTACAGTAAGAACAGAATAGTCCTAACATTTAGTAGTAGGTCTGCAGTACTACAGTAAGAACAGAATAGTCCTAACATTTAGTAGTAGGTCTGCAGTACTACAGTAAGAACAGAATAGTCCTAACATTTAGTAGTAGGTCTGCAGTACTACAGTAAGAACAGAATAGTCCTAACATTTAGTAGTAGGTCTGCAGTACTACAGTAAGAACAGAATAGTCCTAACATTTAGTAGTAGGTCTGCAGTACTACAGTAAGAACAGAATAGTCCTAACATTTTAGTAGGTCTAGGTCAGAATAGTCCTAACATTTAGTAGTACTACAGTAAGAACAGAATAGTCCTAACATTTAGTAGTAGGTCTGCAGTACTACAGTAAGAACAGAATAGTCCTAACATTTAGTAGTAGGTCTGCAGTACTACAGTAAGAACAGAATAGTCCTAACATTTAGTAGTAGGTCTGCAGTCTACAGTAAGAACAGAATAGAATAGTCCAGTAAGAACAGAATAGTCCTAACATTTAGTAGTAGGTCTGCAGTACTACAGTAAGAACAGAATAGTCCTAACATTTAGTAGTAGGTCTGCAGTACTACAGTAAGAACAGAATAGTCCTAACATTTAGTAGTAGGTCTGCAGTACTACAGTAAGAACAGAATAGTCCTAACATTTAGTAGTAGGTCTGCAGTACTACAGTAAGAACAGAATAGTCCTAACATTTAGTAGTAGGTCTGCAGTACTACAGTAAGAACAGAATAGTCCTAACATTTAGTAGTAGGTCTACAGTAAGAACAGAATAGTCCTAACATTTAGTAGTAGGTCTGCAGTACTACAGTAAGAACAGAATAGTCCTAACATTTAGTAGTAGGTCTGCAGTACTACAGTAAGAACAGAATAGTCCTAACATTTAGTAGTAGGTCTGCAGTACTACAGTAAGAACAGAATAGTCCTAACATTTAGTAGTAGGTCTGCAGTACTACAGTAAGAACAGAATAGTCCTAACATTTAGTAGTAGGTCTTACAGTAAGAACAGAATAGTCCTAACTGCAGTACAGTAAGAACAGAATAGTCCTAACATTTAGTAGGTCTGCAGTACTACAGTAAGAACAGAATAGTCCTAACATTTAGTAGTAGGTCTGCAGTACTACAGTAAGAACAGAATAGTCCTAACATTTAGTAGTAGGTCTGCAGTACTACAGTAAGAACAGAATAGTCCTAACATTTAGTAGTAGGTCTGCAGTACTACAGTAAGAACAGAATAGTCCTAACATTTAGTAGTAGGTCTGCAGTACTACAGTAAGAACAGAATAGTCTAACATTTAGTAGTAGGTCTGCAGTACTACAGTAAGAACAGAATAGTCCTAACATTTAGTAGTAGGTCTGCAGTACTACAGTAAGAACAGAATAGTCCTAAGTAGTAGGTCTTAGTAAGAACAGAATAGTCCTAACATTTAGTAGTAGGTCTGCAGTACTACAGTAAGAACAGAATAGTCCTAACATTTAGTAGTAGGTCTGCAGTACTACAGTAAGAACAGAATAGTCCTAACATTTAGTAGTAGGTCTGCAGTACTACAGTAAGAACAGAATAGTCCTAACATTTAGTAGTAGGTCTGCAGTACTACAGTAAGAACAGAATAGTCCTAACATTTAGTAGTAGGTCTGCAGTACTACAGTAAGAACAGAATAGTCCTAACATTTAGTAGTAGGTCTGCAGTACTACAGTAAGAACAGAATAGTCCTAACATTTAGTAGTAGGTCTGCAGTACTACAGTAAGAACAGAATAGTCCTAACATTTAGTAGTAGGTCTGCAGTACTACAGTAAGAACAGAATAGTCCTAACATTTAGTAGTAGGTCTGCAGTACTACAGTAAGAACAGAATAGTCCTAACATTTAGTAGTAGGTCTGCAGTACTACAGTAAGAACAGAATAGTCCTAACATTTAGTAGTAGGTCTGCAGTACTACAGTAAGAACAGAATAGTCCTAACATTTAGTAGTAGGTCTGCAGTACTACAGTAAGAACAGAATAGTCCTAACATTTAGTAGTAGGTCTGCAGTACTACAGTAAGAACAGAATAGTCCTAACATTTAGTAGTAGGTCTGCAGTACTACAGTAAGAACAGAATAGTCCTAACATTTAGTAGTAGGTCTGCAGTACTACAGTAAGAACAGAATAGTCCTAACATTTAGTAGTAGGTCTGCAGTACTACAGTAAGAACAGAATAGTCCTAACATTTAGTAGTAGGTCTGCAGTACTACAGTAAGAACAGAATAGTCCTAACATTTAGTAGTAGGTCTGCAGTACTACAGTAAGAACAGAATAGTCCTAACATTTAGTAGTAGGTCTGCAGTACTACAGTAAGAACAGAATAGTCCTAACATTTAGTAGTAGGTCTGCAGTACTACAGTAAGAACAGAATAGTCCTAACATTTAGTAGTAGGTCTGCAGTACTACAGTAAGAACAGAATAGTCCTAACATTTAGTAGTAGGTCTGCAGTACTACAGTAAGAACAGAATAGTCCTAACATTTAGTAGTAGGTCTGCAGTACTACAGTAAGAACAGAAAGAACATTTAGTAGTAGGTCTGCAACTACAGTAAGAACCTAACATTTAGTAGTAGGTCTGCAGTACTACAGTAAGAACAGAATAGTCCTAACATTTAGTAGTAGGTCTGCAGTACTACAGTAAGAACAGAATAGTCCTAACATTTAGTAGTAGGTCTGCAGTACTACAGTAAGAACAGAATAGTCCTAACATTTAGTAGTAGGTCTGCAGTACTACAGTAAGAACAGAATAGTCCTAACATTTAGTAGTAGGTCTGCAGTACTACAGTAAGAACAGAATAGTCCTAACATTTAGTAGTAGGTCTGCAGTACTACAGTAAGAACAGAATAGTCCTAACATTTAGTAGTAGGTCTGCAGTACTAACAGTAAGAACAGAATAGTCCTAACATTTAGTAGTAGGTCTGCAGTACTACAGTAAGAACAGAATAGTCCTAACATTTAGTAGTAGGTCTGCAGTACTACAGTAAGAACAGAATAGTCCTAACATTTAGTAGTAGGTCTGCAGTACTACAGTAAGAACAGAATAGTCCTAACATTTAGTAGTAGGTCTGCAGTACTACAGTAAGAACAGAATAGTCCTAACATTTAGTAGTAGGTCTGCAGTACTACAGTAAGAACAGAATAGTCCTAACATTTAGTAGTAGGTCTGCAGTACTACAGTAAGAACAGAATAGTCCTAACATTTAGTAGTAGGTCTGCAGTACTACAGTAAGAACAGAATAGTCCTAACATTTAGTAGTAGGTCTGCAGTACTACAGTAAGAACAGAATAGTCCTAACATTTAGTAGTAGGTCTGCAGTAACTACAGTAAGTAAGAACAGAATAACAGAATAGTCCTAACATTTAGTAGTAGGTCTGCAGTACTACAGTAAGAACAGAATAGTCCTAACATTTTAGTAGGTCTGCAGTACTCAGTAAGAACAGAATAGTCCTAACATTTAGTAGTAAGAACAGTAAGAATAGTCCTAACATTTAGTAGTAGGTCTGCAGTACTACAGTAAGAACATTTAGTAGTAGAATAGTCCTAACATTTAGTAGTAGGTCTGCAGTACTACAGTAAGAACAGAATAGTCCTAACATTTAGTAGTAGGTCTGCAGTACTACAGTAAGAACAGAATAGTCCTAACATTTAGTAGTAGGTCTGCAGTACTACAGTAAGAACAGAATAGTCCTAACATTTAGTAGTAGGTCTGCAGTACTACAGTAAGAACAGAATAGTCCTAACATTTAGTAGTAGGTCTGCAGTACTACAGTAAGAACAGAATAGTCCTAACATTTAGTAGTAGGTCTGCAGTACTACAGTAAGAACAGAATAGTCCTAACATTTAGTAGTAGGTCTGCAGTACTACAGTAAGAACAGAATAGTCCTAACATTTAGTAGTAGGTCTGCAGTACTACAGTAAGAACAGAATAGTCCTAACATTTAGTAGTAGGTCAGTAAGAACAGAATACTACAGTAAGAACAGAATAGTCCTAACATTTAGTAGTAGGTCTGCAGTACTACAGTAAGAACAGAATAGTCCTAACATTTAGTAGTAGGTCTGCAGTACTACAGTAAGAACAGAATAGTCCTAACATTTAGTAGTAGGTCTGCAGTACTACAGTAAGAACAGAATAGTCCTAACATTTAGTAGTAGGTCTGCAGTACTACAGTAAGAACAGAATAGTCCTAACATTTAGTAGTAGGTCTGCAGTACTACAGTAAGAACAGAATAGTCCTAACATTTAGTAGTAGGTCTGCAGTACTACAGTAAGAACAGAATAGTCCTAACATTTAGTAGTAGGTCTGCAGTACTACAGTAAGAACAGAATAGTCCTAACATTTAGTAGTAGGTCTGCAGTACTACAGTAAGAACAGAATAGTCCTAACATTTAGTAGTAGGTCTGCAGTACTACAGTAAGAACAGAATAGTCCTAACATTTAGTAGTAGGTCTGCAGTACTACAGTAAGAACAGAATAGTCCTAACATTTAGTAGTAGGTCTGCAGACTACAGTAAGAACAGAATAGTCCTAACATTTAGTAGTAGGTCTGCAGTACTACAGTAAGAACAGAATAGTCTAACTAACATTTAGTCCTAACATTTAGTAGGTCTGCAGTACTACAGTAAGAACAGAATAGTCCTAACATTTAGTAGTAGGTCTGCAGTACTACAGTAAGAACAGAATAGTCCTAACATTTAGTAGTAGGTCTGCAGTACTACAGTAAGAACAGAATAGTCCTAACATTTAGTAGTAGGTCTGCAGTACTACAGTAAGAACAGAATAGTCCTAACATTTAGTAGTAGGTCTGCAGTACTACAGTAAGAACAGAATAGTCCTAACATTTAGTAGTAGGTCTGCAGTACTACAGTAAGAACAGAATAGTCCTAACATTTAGTAGTAGGTCTGCAGTACTACAGTAAGAACAGAATAGTCCTAACATTTAGTAGTAGGTCTGCAGTACTACAGTAAGAACAGAATAGTCCTAACATTTAGTAGTAGGTCTGCAGGTCTACTACAGTAAGAACAGAATAGTACATTTAGTAGTAGGTCTGCAGTAAGAACAGAATAGTCCTAACATTTAGTAGTAGGTCTGCAGTACTACAGTAAGAACAGAATAGTCCTAACATTTAGTAGTAGGTCTGCAGTACTACAGTAAGAACAGAATAGTCCTAACATTTAGTAGTAGTACTACAGTAAGAACAGAATAGTCCTAACATTTAGTAGTAGGTCTGCAGTACTACAGTAAGAACAGAATAGTCCTAACATTTAGTAGTAGTAGGTCTGCAGTACTACAGTAAGAACAGAATAGTCCTAACATTTAGTAGTAGGTCTGCAGTACTACAGTAAGAACAGAATAGTCCTAACATTTAGTAGTAGGTCTGCAGTACTACAGTAAGAACAGAATAGTCCTAACATTTAGTAGTAGGTCTGCAGTACTACAGTAAGAACAGAATAGTCCTAACATTTAGTAGTAGGTCTGCAGTACTACAGTAAGAACAGAATAGTCCTAACATTTAGTAGTAGGTCTGCAGTACTACAGTAAGAACAGAATAGTCCTAACATTTAGTAGTAGGTCTGCAGTACTACAGTAAGAACAGAATAGTCCTAACATTTAGTAGTAGGTCTGCAGTAAGAACAGAATAGTCCTAACATTTAGTAGTAGGTCTGCAACTACAGTAAGAACAGAATAGTCCTAACATTTAGTAGTAGGTCTGCAGTACTACAGTAAGAACAGAATAGTCCTAACATTTAGTAGTAGGTCTGCAGTACTACAGTAAGAACAGAATAGTCCTAACATTTAGTAGTAGGTCTGCAGTAAGAACAGAATAGTCCTAACATTTAGTAGTAGGTCTGCAGTACTACAGTAAGAACAGAATAGTCCTAACATTTAGTAGTAGGTCTGCAGTACTACAGTAAGAACAGAATAGTCCTAACATTTAGTAGTAGGTCTGCAGTACTACAGTAAGAACAGAATAGTCCTAACATTTAGTAGTAGGTCTGCAGTACTACAGTAAGAACAGAATAGTCCTAACATTTTAGTAGGTCTGCAGTACTACAGTAAGAACAGAATAGTCCTAACATTTAGTAGTAGGTACTACAGTAAGAACAGAATAGTCCTAACATTTAGTAGTAGGTCTGCAGTACTACAGTAAGAACAGAATAGTCCTAACATTTAGTAGTAGGTCTGCAGTACTACAGTAAGAACAGAATAGTCCTAACATTTAGTAGTAGGTCTGCAGTACTACAGTAAGAACAGAATAGTCCTAACATTTAGTAGTAGGTCTGCAGTACTACAGTAAGAACAGAATAGTCCTAACATTTAGTAGTAGGTCTGCAGTACTACAGTAAGAACAGAATAGTCCTAACATTTAGTAGTAGGTCTGCAGTACTACAGTAAGAACAGAATAGTCCTAACATTTTAGTAGGTCTGCAGTACTACAGTAAGAACAGAATAGTCCTAACATTTAGTAGTAGGTCTGTACTACAGTAAGAACAGAATAGTCCTAACATTTAGTAGTAGGTCTGCAGTACTACAGTAAGAACAGAATAGTCCTAACATTTAGTAGTAGGTCTGCAGTACTACAGTAAGAACAGAATAGTCCTAACATTTAGTAGTAGGTCTGCAGTACTACAGTAAGAACAGAATAGTCCTAACATTTAGTAGTAGGTCTGCAGTACTACAGTAAGAACAGAATAGTCCTAACATTTAGTAGTAGGTCTGCAGTACTACAGTAAGAACAGAATAGTCCTAACATTTAGTAGTAGGTCTGCAGTACTACAGTAAGAACAGAATAGTCCTAACATTTAGTCCTAACATTTAGTAGTAGGGTCTGCAGTACTACAGTAAGAACAGAATAGTCCTAACATTTAGTAGTAGGTCTGCAGTACTACAGTAAGAACAGAATAGTCCTAACATTTTAGTAGGTCTGCAGTACTACAGTAAGAACAGAATAGTCCTAACATTTAGTAGTAGGTCTGCACTACAGTAAGAACAGAATAGTCCTAACATTTAGTAGTAGGTCTGCAGTACTACAGTAAGAACAGAATAGTCCTAACATTTAGTAGTAGGTCTGCAGTACTACAGTAAGAACAGAATAGTCCTAACATTTAGTAGTAGGTCTGCAGTACTACAGTAAGAACAGAATAGTCCTAACATTTAGTAGTAGGTCTGCAGTACTACAGTAAGAACAGAATAGTCCTAACATTTAGTAGTAGGTCTGCAGTACTACAGTAAGAACAGAATAGTCCTAACATTTAGTAGTAGGTCTGCAGTACTACAGTAAGAACAGAATAGTCCTAACATTTAGTAGTAGGTCTGCAGTACTACAGTAAGAACAGAATAGTCCTAACATTTAGTAGTAGGTCTGCAGTACTACAGTAAGAACAGAATAGTCCTAACATTTAGTAGTAGGTCTGCAGTACTACAGTAAGAACAGAATAGTCCTAACATTTAGTAGTAGGTCTGCAGTACTACAGTAAGAACAGAATAGTCCTAACATTTAGTAGTAGGTCTGCAGTACTACAGTAAGAACAGAATAGTCCTAACATTTAGTAGTAGGTCTGCAGTACTACAGTAAGAACAGAATAGTAAGAACCTAACATTTAGTAGTAGGTCTGCAGTACTACAGTAAGAACAGAATAGTCCTAACATTTAGTAGTAGGTCTGCAGTACTACAGTAAGAACAGAATAGTCCTAACATTTAGTAGTAGGTCTGCAGTACTACAGTAAGAACAGAATAGTCCTAACATTTAGTAGTAGGTCTGCAGTACTACAGTAAGAACAGAATAGTCCTAACATTTAGTAGTAGGTCTGCAGTACTACAGTAAGAACAGAATAGTCCTAACATTTAGTAGTAGGTCTGCAGTACTACAGTAAGAACAGAATAGTCCTAACATTTAGTAGTAGGTCTGCAGTACTACAGTAAGAACAGAATAGTCCTAACATTTAGTAGTAGGTCTGCAGTACTACAGTAAGAACAGAATAGTCCTAACATTTAGTAGTAGGTCTGCAGTACTACAGTAAGAACAGAATAGTCCTAACATTTAGTAGTAGGTCTGCAGTACTACAGTAAGAACAGAATAGTCCTAACATTTAGTAGTAGGTCTGCAGTACTACAGTAAGAACAGAATAGTCCTAACATTTAGTAGTAGGTCTGCAGTACTACAGTAAGAACAGAATAGTCCTAACATTTAGTAGTAGGTCTGCAGTACTACAGTAAGAACAGAATAGTCCTAACATTTAGTAGTAGGTCTGCAGTACTACAGTAAGAACAGAATAGTCCTAACATTTAGTAGTAGGTCTGCAGTACTACAGTAAGAACAGAATAGTCCTAACATTTAGTAGTAGGTCTGCAGTACTACAGTAAGAACAGAATAGTCCTAACATTTAGTAGTAGGTCTGCAGTACTACAGTAAGAACAGAATAGTCCTAACATTTAGTAGTAGGTCTGCAGTACTACAGTAAGAACAGAATAGTCCTAACATTTAGTAGTAGGTCTGCAGTACTACAGTAAGAACAGAATAGTCCTAACATTTAGTAGTAGGTCTGCAGTACTACAGTAAGAACAGAATAGTCCTAACATTTAGTAGTAGGTCTGCAGTACTACAGTAAGAACAGAATAGTCCTAACATTTAGTAGTAGGTCTGCAGTACTACAGTAAGAACAGAATCCTAACATTTAGTAGTAGGTCTGCAGTACTACAGTAAGAACAGAATAGTCCTAACATTTAGTAGTAGGTCTGCAGTACTACAGTAAGAACAGAAAGAACAGAAGGTCTAGTCCTAACATTTAGTAGTAGGTCTGCAGTACTACAGTAAGAACAGAATAGTCCTAACATTTAGTAGTAGGTCTGCAGTACTACAGTAAGAACAGAATAGTCCTAACATTTAGTAGTAGGTCTGCAGTACTACAGTAAGAACAGAATAGTCCTAACATTTAGTAGTAGGTCTGCAGTACTACAGTAAGAACAGAATAGTCCTAACATTTAGTAGTAGGTCTGCAGTACTACAGTAAGAACAGAATAGTCCTAACATTTAGTAGTAGGTCTGCAGTACTACAGTAAGAACAGAATAGTCCTAACATTTAGTAGTAGGTCTGCAGTAAGAACAGAATAGTCCTAACATTTAGTAGTAGGTCTGCAGTACTACAGTAAGAACAGAATAGTCCTAACATTTAGTAGTAGGTCTGCAGTAAGAACAGAATAGTCCTAACATTTAGTAGTAGGTCTGCAGTACTACAGTAAGAACAGAATAGTCCTAACATTTAGTAGTAGGTCTGCAGTACTACAGTAAGAACAGAATAGTCCTAACATTTAGTAGTAGGTCTGCAGTACTACAGTAAGAACAGAATAGTCCTAACATTTAGTAGTAGGTCTGCAGTACTACAGTAAGAACAGAATAGTCCTAACATTTAGTAGTAGGTCTGCAGTACTACAGTAAGAACAGAATAGTCCTAACATTTAGTAGTAGGTCTGCAGTACTACAGTAAGAACAGAATAGTCCTAACATTTAGTAGTAGGTCTGCAGTACTACAGTAAGAACAGAATAGTCCTAACATTTTAGTAGTAGGTCTGTCCTAACAGTACTACAGTAAGAACAGAATAGTCCTAACATTTAGTAGTAGGTCTGCAGTACTACAGTAAGAACAGAATAGTCCTAACATTTAGTAGTAGGTCTGCAGTACTACAGTAAGAACAGAATAGTCCTAACATTTAGTAGTAGGTCTGCAGTACTACAGTAAGAACAGAATAGTCCTAACATTTAGTAGTAGGTCTGCAGTACTACAGTAAGAACAGAATAGTCCTAACATTTAGTAGTAGGTCTGCAGTACTACAGTAAGAACAGAATAGTCCTAACATTTAGTAGTAGGTCTGCAGTACTACAGTAAGAACAGAATAGTCCTAACATTTAGTAGTAGGTCTGCAGTACTACAGTAAGAACAGAATAGTCCTAACATTTAGTAGTAGGTCTGCAGTACTACAGTAAGAACAGAATAGTCCTAACATTTAGTAGTAGGTCTGCAGTACTACAGTAAGAACAGAATAGTCCTAACATTTAGTAGTAGGTCTGCAGTACTACAGTAAGAACAGAATAGTCCTAACATTTAGTAGTAGGTCTGCAGTACTACAGTAAGAACAGAATAGTCCTAACATTTAGTAGTAGGTCTGCAGTACTACAGTAAGAACAGAATAGTCCTAACATTTAGTAGTAGGTCTGCAGTACTACAGTAAGAACAGAATAGTCCTAACATTTAGTAGTAGGTCTGCAGTACTACAGTAAGAACAGAATAGTCCTAACATTTAGTAGTAGGTCTGCAGTACTACAGTAAGAACAGAATAGTCCTAACATTTAGTAGTAGGTCTGCAGTACTACAGTAAGAACAGAATAGTCCTAACATTTAGTAGTAGGTCTGCAGTCAGTAAGAACAGAATAGTCCTAACATTTAGTAGTAGGTCTGCAGTACTAAGTAAGAACAGAATAGTCCTAACATTTAGTAGTAGGTCTGCAGTACTACAGTAAGAACAGAATAGTCCTAACATAGGTCTGCAGTACTACAGTAGAATAGTCCTAACATTTAGTAGTAGGTCTGCAGTACTACAGTAAGAACAGAATAGTCCTAACATTTAGTAGTAGGTCTGCAGTACTACAGTAAGAACAGAATAGTCCTAACATTTAGTAGTAGGTCTGCAGTACTACAGTAAGAACAGAATAGTCCTAACATTTAGTAGTAGGTCTGCAGTACTACAGTAAGAACAGAATAGTCCTAACATTTAGTAGTAGGTCTGCAGTACTACAGTAAGAACAGAATAGTCCTAACATTTAGAAGGTCTAGTCTACAGTAAGAACAGAATAGTCCTAACATTTAGTAGTAGGTCTGCAGTACTACAGTAAGAACAGAATAGTCCTAACATTTAGTAGTAGGTCTGCAGAATACTACAGTAAGAACAGAATAGTCCTAACATTTAGTAGTAGGTCTGCAGTACTACAGTAAGAACAGAATAGTCCTAACATTTAGTAGTAGGTCTGCAGTACTACAGTAAGAACAGAATAGTCCTAACATTTAGTAGTAGGTCTGCAGTACAGTAAGAACAGAATAGTCCTAACATTTAGTAGTAGGTCTGCAGTACTACAGTAAGAACAGAATAGTCCTAACATTTAGTAGTAGGTCTGCAGTACTACAGTAAGAACAGAATAGTCCTAACATTTAGTAGTAGGTCTGCAGTACTACAGTAAGAACAGAATAGTCCTAACATTTAGTAGTAGGTCTGCAGTAGTCCTAACACTACAGTAAGAACAGAATAGTCCTAACATTTAGTAGTAGGTCTGCAGTACTACAGTAAGAACAGAATAGTCCTAACATTTAGTAGTAGGTCTGCAGTACTACAGTAAGAACAGAATAGTCCTAACATTTAGTAGTAGGTCTGCAGTACTACAGTAAGAACAGAATAGTCCTAACATTTAGTAGTAGGTCTGCAGTACTACAGTAAGAACAGAATAGTCCTAACATTTAGTAGTAGGTCTGCAGTACAGTAAGAACAGAATAGTCCTAACATTTAGTAGTAGGTCTGCAGTACTACAGTAAGAACAGAATAGTCCTAACATTTTAGTAGGTCTGCAGTACTACAGTAAGAACAGAATAGTCCTAACATTTAGTAGTAGGTCTGCAGTACTACAGTAAGAACAGAATAGTCCTAACATTTAGTAGTAGGTCTGCAGTACTACAGTAAGAACAGAATAGTCCTAACATTTAGTAGTAGGTCTGCAGTACTACAGTAAGAACAGAATAGTCCTAACATTTAGTAGTAGGTCTGCAGTACTACAGTAAGAACAGAATAGTCCTAACATTTAGTAGTAGTACTACAGTAAGAACAGAATAGTCCTAACATTTAGTAGTAGGTCTACTACAGTAAGAACAGAATAGTCCTAACATTTAGTAGTAGGTCTGCAGTACAGTAAGAACAGAATAGTCCTAACATTTAGTAGTAGGTCTGCAGTAAGTAAGAACAGAATAGTCCTAACATTTAGTAGTAGGTCTGCAGTACTACAGTAAGAACAGAATAGTCCTAACATTTAGTAGTAGGTCTGCAGTACTACAGTAAGAACAGAATAGTCCTAACATTTAGTAGTAGGTCTGCAGTACTACAGTAAGAACAGAATAGTCCTAACATTTAGTAGTAGGTCTGCAGTACTACAGTAAGAACAGAATAGTCCTAACATTTAGTAGTAGGTCTGCAGTACTACAGTAAGAACAGAATAGTCCTAACATTTAGTAGTAGGTCTGCAGTACTACAGTAAGAACAGAATAGTCCTAACATTTAGTAGTAGGTCTGCAGTACTAAGAACAGAATAGTCCTAACATTTAGTAGTAGGTCTGCAGTACTACAGTAAGAACAGAATAGTCCTAACATTTAGTAGTAGGTCTGCAGTACTACAGTAAGAAGAACAGAATAGTCCTAACATTTAGTAGTAGGTCTGCAGTACTACAGTAAGAACAGAATAGTCCTAACATTTAGTAGTAGGTCTGCAGTACTACAGTAAGAACAGAATAGTCCTAACATTTAGTAGTAGGTCTGAATAGTCCTAACATTTAGTAGTAGGTCTGCAGTACTACAGTAAGAACAGAATAGTCCTAACATTTAGTAGTAGGTCTGCAGTACTACAGTAAGAACAGAATAGTCCTAACATTTAGTAGTAGGTCTGCAGTACTACAGTAAGAACAGAATAGTCCTAACATTTAGTAGTAGGTCTGCAGTACTACAGTAAGAACAGAATAGTCCTAACATTTAGTAGTAGGTCTGCAGTACTACAGTAAGAACAGAATAGTCCTAACATTTAGTAGTAGGTCTGCAGTACTACAGTAAGAACAGAATAGTCCTAACATTTAGTAGTAGGTCTGCAGTACTACAGTAAGAACAGAATAGTCCTAACATTTAGTAGTAGGTCTGCAGTACTACAGTAAGAACAGAATAGTCCTAACATTTAGTAGTAGGTCTGCAGTACTACAGTAAGAACAGAATAGTCCTAACATTTAGTAGTAGGTCTGCAGTACTACAGTAAGAACAGAATAGTCCTAACATTTAGTAGTAGGTCTGCAGTACTACAGTAAGAACAGAATAGTCCTAACATTTAGTAGTAGGTCTGCAGTACTACAGTAAGAACAGAATAGTCCTAACATTTAGTAGTAGGTCTGCAGTACTACAGTAAGAACAGAATAGTCCTAACATTTAGTAGTAGGTCTGCAGTACTACAGTAAGAACAGAATAGTCCTAACATTTAGTAGTAGGTCTGCAGTACTACAGTAAGAACAGAATAGTCCTAACATTTAGTAGTAGGTCTGCAGTTACTACAGTAAGAACAGAATAGTCCTAACATTTAGTAGTAGGTCTGCAGTACTACAGTAAGAACAGAATAGTCCTAACATTTAGTAGTAGGTCTGCAGTACTACAGTAAGAACAGAATAGTCCTAACATTTAGTAGTGCAGGTCAGTAAGAACAGAATGCAGTAGGTCTACAGTAAGAACAGAATAGTCCTAACATTTAGTAGTAGGTCTGCAGTACTACAGTAAGAACAGAATAGTCCTAACATTTAGTAGTAGGTCTGCAGTACTACAGTAAGAACAGAATAGTCCTAACATTTAGTAGTAGGTCTGCAGTACTACAGTAAGAACAGAATAGTCCTAACATTTAGTAGTAGGTCTGCAGTACTACAGTAAGAACAGAATAGTCCTAACATTTAGTAGTAGGTCTGCAGTACTACAGTAAGAACAGAATAGTCCTAACATTTAGTAGTAGGTCTGCAGTACTACAGTAAGAACAGAATAGTCCTAACATTTAGTAGTAGGTCTGCAGTACTACAGTAAGAACAGAATAGTCCTAACATTTAGTAGTAGGTCTGCAGTACTACAGTAAGAACAGAATAGTCCTAACATTTAGTAGTAGGTCTGCAGTACTACAGTAAGAACAGAATAGTCCTAACAGTAAGAACAGTAAGAATAGTCCTAACATTTAGTAGTAGGTCTGCAGTAAGAACAGAATAGTCCTAACATTTAGTAGTAGGTCTGCACAGTAAGAACAGAATAGTCCTAACATTTAGTAGTAGGTCTGCAGTCTACAGTAAGAACAGAATAGTCCTAACATTTAGTAGTAGGTCTGCAGTACTACAGTAAGAACAGAATAGTCCTAACATTTAGTAGTAGGTCTGCAGTACTACAGTAAGAACAGAATAGTCCTAACATTTAGTAGTAGGTCTGCAGTACTACAGTAAGAACAGAATAGTCCTAACATTTAGTAGTAGGTCTGCAGTACTACAGTAAGAACAGAATAGTCCTAACATTTAGTAGTAGGTCTGCAGTCTACAGTAAGAACAGAATAGTCCTAACATTTAGTAGTAGGTCTGCAGTACTACAGTAAGAACAGAATAGTCCTAACATTTAGTAGTAGGTCTGCAGTACTACAGTAAGAACAGAATAGTCCTAACATTTAGTAGTAGGTCTGCAGTACTAAGAACAGAATAGTAAGAACAGAATAGTCCTAACATTTAGTAGTAGGTCTGCAGTACTACAGTAAGAACAGAATAGTCCTAACATTTAGTAGTAGGTCTGCAGTACTACAGTAAGAACAGAATAGTCCTAACATTTAGTAGTAGGTCTGCAGTACTACAGTAAGAACAGAATAGTCCTAACATTTAGTAGTAGCAGGACTCAGTAAGAACAGAATAGTCCTAACATTTAGTAGTAGGTCTGCAGTACTACAGTAAGAACAGAATAGTCCTAACATTTAGTAGTAGGTCTGCAGTACTACAGTAAGAACAGAATAGTCCTAACATTTAGTAGTAGGTCTGCAGTACTACAGTAAGAACAGAATAGTCCTAACATTTAGTAGTAGGTCTGCAGTACTACAGTAAGAACAGAATAGTCCTAACATTTAGTAGTAGGTCTGCAGTACTACAGTAAGAACAGAATAGTCCTAACATTTAAGTATTTAGTAGTAAGAACAGAATAGTCCTAACATTTAGTAGTAGGTCTGCAGTACTACAGTAAGAACAGAATAGTCTAACATTTAGTAGTACATTAAGAACAGAATAGTAGTAGGTCTGCAGTACTACAGTAAGAACAGAATAGTCCTAACATTTAGTAGTAGGTCTGCAGTACTACAGTAAGAACAGAATAGTCCTAACATTTAGTAGTAGGTCTGCAGTACTACAGTAAGAACAGAATAGTCCTAACATTTAGTAGTAGGTCTGCAGTACTACAGTAAGAACAGAATAGTCCTAACATTTAGTAGTAGGTCTGCAGTACTACAGTAAGAACAGAATAGTCCTAACATTTAGTAGTAGGTCTGCAGTACTACAGTAAGAACAGAATAGTCCTAACATTTAGTAGTAGGTCTGCAGTACTACAGTAAGAACAGAATAGTCCTAACATTTAGTAGTAGGTCTGCAGTACTACAGTAAGAACAGAATAGTCCTAACATTTAGTAGTAGGTCTGCAGTACTACAGTAAGAACAGAATAGTCCTAACATTTAGTAGTAGGTCTGCAGTACTACAGTAAGAACAGAATAGTCCTAACATTTAGTAGTAGGTCTGCAGTACTACAGTAAGAACAGAATAGTCCTAACATTTAGTAGTAGGTCTGCAGTACTACAGTAAGAACAGAATAGTCCTAACATTTAGTAGTAGGTCTGCAGTACTACAGTAAGAACAGAATAGTCCTAACATTTAGTAGTACATTAAGAACAGAATAGTCCTAACATTTAGTAGTAGGTCTGCAGTACTACAGTAAGAACAGAATAGTCCTAACATTTAGTAGTAGGTCTGCAGTACTACAGTAAGAACAGAATAGTCCTAACATTTAGTAGTACAGTACTATTTAGTACTACAGTAAGAACAGAATAGTCCTAACATTTAGTAGTAGGTCTGCAGTACTACAGTAAGAACAGAATAGTCCTAACATTTAGTAGTAGGTCTGCAGTACTACAGTAAGAACAGAATAGTCCTAACATTTAGTAGTAGGTCTGCAGTACTACAGTAAGAACAGAATAGTCCTAACATTTAGTAGTAGGTCTGCAGTACTACAGTAAGAACAGAATAGTCCTAACATTTAGTAGTAGGTCTGCAGTACTAACAGTAAGAACAGAATAGTCCTAACATTTAGTAGTAGGTCTACAGTAAGAACAGAATAGTCCTAACATTTAGTAGTAGGTACAGTACTAAGAACAGAATAGTCCTAACATTTAGTAGTAGGTCTGCAGTACTACAGTAAGAACAGAATAGTCCTAACATTTAGTAGTAGGTCTGCAGTACTACAGTAAGAACAGAATAGTCCTAACATTTAGTAGTAGGTCTGCAGTACTACAGTAAGAACAGAATAGTCCTAACATTTAGTAGTAGGTCTGCAGTACTACAGTAAGAACAGAATAGTCCTAACATTTAGTAGTAGGTCTCTGTCCTAACATTTAGTAGTAGGTCTACAGTAAGAACAGAATAGTCCTAACATTTAGTAGGTCTGCAGTACTACAGTAAGAACAGAATAGTCCTAACATTTAGTAGTAGGTCTGCAGTACTACAGTAAGAACAGAATAGTCCTAACATTTAGTAGTAGGTCTGCAGTACTACAGTAAGAACAGAATAGTCCTAACATTTAGTAGTAGGTCAGAATGTCCTAACATTTAGTAGTAGGTCTACTACAGTAAGAACAGAATAGTCCTAACATTTAGTAGTAGGTCTGCAGTACTACAGTAAGAACAGAATAGTCCTAACATTTAGTAGTAGGTCTGCAGTACTACAGTAAGAACAGAATAGTCCTAACATTTAGTAGTAGGTCTGCAGTACTACAGTAAGAACAGAATAGTCCTAACATTTAGTAGTAGGTCTGCAGTACTACAGTAAGAACAGAATAGTCCTAACATTTAGTAGTAGGTCTGCAGTACTACAGTAAGAACAGAATAGTCCTAACATTTAGTAGGTCTAGTACTACAGTAAGAACAGAATAGTCCTAACATTTAGTAGTAGGTCTGCAGTACTACAGTAAGAACAGAATAGTCCTAACATTTAGTAGTAGGTCTGCAGTACTACAGTAAGAACAGAATAGTCCTAACATTTAGTAGTAGGTCTGCAGTACTACAGTAAGAACAGAATAGTCCTAACATTTAGTAGTAGGTCTGCAGTACTACAGTAAGAACAGAATAGTCCTAACATTTAGTAGTAGGTCTGCAGTACTACAGTAAGAACAGAATAGTCCTAACATTTAGTAGTAGGTCTGCAGTACTACAGTAAGAACAGAATAGTCCTAACATTTAGTAGTAGGTCTGCAGTACTACAGTAAGAACAGAATAGTCCTAACATTTAGTAGTAGGTCTGCAGTACTACAGTAAGAACAGAATAGTCCTAACATTTAGTAGTAGGTCTGCAGTACTACAGTAAGAACAGAATAGTCCTAACATTTAGTAGTAGGTCTGCAGTACTACAGTAAGAACAGAATAGTCCTAACATTTAGTAGTAGGTCTGCAGTACTACAGTAAGAACAGAATAGTCCTAACATTTAGTAGTAGGTCTGCAGTACTACAGTAAGAACAGAATAGTCCTAACATTTAGTAGTAGGTCTCAGTAAGAACAGAATAGTCCTAACATTTAGTAGTAGGTCTGCAGTACTACAGTAAGAACAGAATAGTCCTAACATTTAGTAGTAGGTCTGCAGTACTACAGTAAGAACAGAATAGTCCTAACATTTAGTAGTAGGTCTGCAGTACTACAGTAAGAACAGAATAGTCCTAACATTTAGTAGTAGGTCTGCAGTACTACAGTAAGAACAGAATAGTCCTAACATTTAGTAGTAGGTCTGCAGTACTACAGTAAGAACAGAATAGTCCTAACATTTAGTAGTAGGTCTGCAGTACTACAGTAAGAACAGAATAGTCCTAACATTTAGTAGTAGGTCTGCAGTACTACAGTAAGAACAGAATAGTCCTAACATTTAGTAGTAGGTCTGCAGTACTACAGTAAGAACAGAATAGTCCTAACATTTAGTAGTAGGTCTGCAGTACTACAGTAAGAACAGAATAGTCCTAACATTTAGTAGTAGGTCTGCAGTACTACAGTAAGAACAGAATAGTCCTAACATTTAGTAGTAGGTCTGCAGTACTACAGTAAGAACAGAATAGTCCTAACATTTAGTAGTAGGTCTGCAGTACTACAGTAAGAACAGAATAGTCCTAACATTTAGTAGTAGGTCTAAGAACAGAATAGTCCTAACATTTAGTAGTAGACTACAGTAAGAACAGAATAGTCCTAACATTTAGTAGTAGGTCTGCAGTACTACAGTAAGAACAGAATAGTCCTAACATTTAGTAGTAGGTCTGCAGTACTACAGTAAGAACAGAATAGTCCTAACATTTAGTAGTAGGTCTGCAGTACTACAGTAAGAACAGAATAGTCCTAACATTTAGTAGTAGGTCTGCAGTACTACAGTAAGAACAGAATAGTCCTAACATTTAGTAGTAGGTCTGCAGTACTACAGTAAGAACAGAATAGTCCTAACATTTAGTAGTAGGTCTGCAGTACTACAGTAAGAACAGAATAGTCCTAACATTTAGTAGTAGGTCTGCAGTACTACAGTAAGAACAGAATAGTCCTAACATTTAGTAGTAGGTCTGCAGTACTACAGTAAGAACAGAATAGTCCTAACATTTAGTAGTAGGTCTGCAGTACTACAGTAAGAACAGAATAGTCCTAACATTTAGTAGTAGGTCAGTAAGAACAGAATAGTCCTAACTTAACATTTAGTAGTAGGTCTGCAGTACTACAGTAAGAACAGAATAGTCCTAACATTTAGTAGTAGGTCTGCAGTACTACAGTAAGAACAGAATAGTCCTAACATTTAGTAGTAGGTCTGCAGTACTACAGTAAGAACAGAATAGTCCTAACATTTAGTAGTAGGTCTGCAGTACTACAGTAAGAACAGAATAGTCCTAACATTTAGTAGTAGGTCTGCAGTACTACAGTAAGAACAGAATAGTCCTAACATTTAGTAGTAGGTCTGCAGTACTACAGTAAGAACAGAATAGTCCTAACATTTAGTAGTAGGTCTGCAGTACTACAGTAAGAACAGAATAGTCCTAACATTTTAGTAGGTCTGCAGTACTACAGTAAGAACAGAATAGTCCTAACATTTAGTAGTAGGTCTGCAGTACTACAGTAAGAACAGAATAGTCCTAACATTTAGTAGTAGGTCTGCACTACAGTAAGAACAGAATAGTCCTAACATTTAGTAGTAGGTCTGCAGTACTACAGTAAGAACAGAATAGTCCTAACATTTAGTAGTAGGTCTGCAGTACTACAGTAAGAACAGAATAGTCCTAACATTTAGTAGTAGGTCTGCAGTACTACAGTAAGAACAGAATAGTCCTAACATTTAGTAGTAGGTCTGCAGTACTACAGTAAGAACAGAATAGTCCTAACATTTAGTAGTAGGTCTGCAGTACTACAGTAAGAACAGAATAGTCCTAACATTTAGTAGTAGGTCTGCAGTACTACAGTAAGAACAGAATAGTCCTAACATTTAGTAGTAGGTCTGCAGTACTACAGTAAGAACAGAATAGTCCTAACATTTAGTAGTAGGTCTAAGAACAGAATAGTCCTAACAGTAAGAACAGAATAGTCCTAACATTTAGTAGTAGGTCTGCAGTACTACAGTAAGAACAGAATAGTCCTAACATTTAGTAGTAGGTCTGCAGTCTACAGTAAGAACAGAATAGTCCTAACATTTAGTAGTAGGTCTGCAGTACTACAGTAAGAACAGAATAGTCCTAACATTTAGTAGTAGGTCTGCAGTACTACAGTAAGAACAGAATAGTCCTAACATTTAGTAGTAGGTCTGCAGTACTACAGTAAGAACAGAATAGTCCTAACATTTAGTAGTAGGTCTGCAGTACTACAGTAAGAACAGAATAGTCCTAACATTTAGTAGTAGGTCTGCAGTACTACAGTAAGAACAGAATAGTCCTAACATTTAGTAGTAGGTCTGCAGTACTACAGTAAGAACAGAATAGTCCTAACATTTAGTAGTAGGTCTGCAGTACTACAGTAAGAACAGAATAGTCCTAACATTTAGTAGTAGGTCTGCAGGACTACAGTAAGAACAGAATAGTCCTAACATTTAGTAGTAGGTCTGCAGTACTACAGTAAGAACAGAATAGTCCTAACATTTAGTAGTAGGTCTGCAGTACTACAGTAAGAACAGAATAGTCCTAACATTTAGTAGTAGGTCTGCAGTACTACAGTAAGAACAGAATAGTCCTAACATTTAGTAGTAGGTCTGCAGTACTACAGTAAGAACAGAATAGTCCTAACATTTAGTAGTAGGTCTGCAGTAAGAACAGAATAGTCCTAACATTTAGTAGTAGGTCTGCAGTACTACAGTAAGAACAGAATAGTCCTAACATTTAGTAGTAGGTCTGCAGTACTACAGTAAGAACAGAATAGTCCTAACATTTAGTAGTAGGTCTGCAGTACTACAGTAAGAACAGAATAGTCCTAACATTTAGTAGTAGGTCTGCAGTACTACAGTAAGAACAGAATAGTCCTAACATTTAGTAGTAGGTCTGCAGTACAGAATACAGTAAGAACAGAATAGTCCTAACATTTAGTAGTAGGTCTGCAGTACTACAGTAAGAACAGAATAGTCCTAACATTTAGTAGTAGGTCTGCAGTACTACAGTAAGAACAGAATAGTCCTAACATTTAGTAGTAGGTCTGCAGTACTACAGTAAGAACAGAATAGTCCTAACATTTAGTAGTAGGTCTGCAGTACTACAGTAAGAACAGAATAGTCCTAACATTTAGTAGTAGGTCTGCAGTACTACAGTAAGAACAGAATAGTCCTAACATTTAGTAGTAGGTCTGCAGGACTACAGTAAGAACAGAATAGTCCTAACATTTAGTAGTAGGTCTGCAGTACTACAGTAAGAACAGAATAGTCCTAACATTTAGTAGTAGGTCTGCAGTACTACAGTAAGAACAGAATAGTCCTAACATTTAGTAGTAGGTCTGCAGTACTACAGTAAGAACAGAATAGTCCTAACATTTAGTAGTAGGTCTGCAGTACTACAGTAAGAACAGAATAGTCCTAACATTTAGTAGTAGGTCTGCAGTACTACAGTAAGAGGTCTGCAGTACTACAGTAAGAACAGAATAGTCCTAACATTTAGTAGTAGGTCTGCAGTACTACAGTAAGAACAGAATAGTCCTAACATTTAGTAGTAGGTCTGCAGTACTACAGTAAGAACAGAATAGTCCTAACATTTAGTAGTAGGTCTGCAGTACTACAGTAAGAACAGAATAGTCCTAACATTTTTAGTAGTAGGTCAGAATAGCATTTAGTAGTAGGTCTGCAGTACAGTAAGAACAGAATAGTCCTAACATTTAGTAGTAGGTCTGCAGTACTACAGTAAGAACAGAATAGTCCTAACATTTAGTAGTAGGTCTGCAGGACTACAGTAAGAACAGAATAGTCCTAACATTTAGTAGTAGGTCTGTCCTAACATTTAGTAGTAGGTCTACAGTAAGAACAGAATAGTCCTAACATTTAGTAGTAGGTCTGCAGTACTACAGTAAGAACAGAATAGTCCTAACATTTAGTAGTAGGTCTGCAGGACTACAGTAAGAACAGAATAGTCCTAACATTTAGTAGTAGGTCTGCAGTACTACAGTAAGAACAGAATAGTCCTAACATTTAGTAGTAAGTAGAATAGTCCATTTAGTAACATTTAACATTTAGTAGTAGGTCTGCAGTACTACAGTAAGAACAGAATAGTCCTAACATTTAGTAGTAGGTCTGCAGTACTACAGTAAGAACAGAATAGTCCTAACATTTAGTAGTAGCAGTCAGTAAGAACAGAATAGTCCTAACATTTAGTAGTAGGTCTGCAGTACTACAGTAAGAACAGAATAGTCCTAACATTTAGTAGTAGTACTACAGTCAGAATAGTCCTAACATTTAGTAGTAGGTCTGCAGTACTACAGTAAGAACAGAATAGTCCTAACATTTAGTAGTAGGTCTGCAGTACTACAGTAAGAACAGAATAGTCCTAACATTTAGTAGTAGGTCTGCAGTACTACAGTAAGAACAGAATAGTCCTAACATTTAGTAGTAGGTCTGCAGTACTACAGTAAGAACAGAATAGTCCTAACATTTAGTAGTAGGTCTGCAGTACTACAGTAAGAACAGAATAGTCCTAACATTTAGTAGTAGGTCTGCAGTACTACAGTAAGAACAGAATAGTCCTAACATTTAGTAGTAGGTCTGCAGTACTACAGTAAGAACAGAATAGTCCTAACATTTAGTAGTAGGTCTGCAGTACTACAGTAAGAACAGAATAGTCCTAACATTTAGTAGTAGGTCTGCAGTACTACAGTAAGAACAGAATAGTCCTAACATTTAGTAGTAGGTCTGCAGTACTACAGTAAGAACAGAATAGTCCTAACATTTAGTAGTAGGTCTGCAGAATACTACAGTAAGAACAGAATAGTCCTAACATTTAGTAGTAGGTCTGCAACAGAATAGTCCTAACATTTAGTAGTAGTCTAGTACTACAGTAAGAACAGAATAGTCCTAACATTTAGTAGTAGGTACTACAGTAAGAACAGAATAGTCCTAACATTTAGTAGTAGGTCTGCAGTACTACAGTAAGAACAGAATAGTCCTAACATTTAGTAGTAGGTCTGCAGTACTACAGTAAGAACAGAATAGTCCTAACATTTAGTAGTAGGTCTGCAGTACTACAGTAAGAACAGAATAGTCCTAACATTTAGTAGTAGGTCTGCAGTACTACAGTAAGAACAGAATAGTCCTAACATTTAGTAGTAGGTCTGCAGTACTACAGTAAGAACAGAATAGTCCTAACATTTAGTAGTAGGTCTGCAGTACTACAGTAAGAACAGAATAGTCCTAACATTTAGTAGTAGGTCTGCAGTACTACAGTAAGAACAGAATAGTCCTAACATTTAGTAGTAGGTCTGCATACAGTAAGAACAGAATAGTCCTAACATTTAGTAGTAGGTCTGCAGTACTACAGTAAGAACAGAATAGTCCTAACATTTAGTAGTAGGTCTGCAGTACTACAGTAAGAACAGAATAGTCCTAACATTTAGTAGTAGGTCTGCAGTACTACAGTAAGAACAGAATAGTCCTAACATTTAGTAGTAGGTCTGCAGTACTACAGTAAGAACAGAATAGTCCTAACATTTAGTAGTAGGTCTGCAGTACTACAGTAAGAACATTTAGTAGTAGAATAAGAACAGAATCCTAACATTTAGTAGTAGGTCTGCAGTACTACAGTAAGAACAGAATAGTCCTAACATTTAGTAGTAGGTCTGCAGTACTACAGTAAGAACAGAATAGTCCTAACATTTAGTAGTAGGTCTGCAGTACTACAGTAAGAACAGAATAGTCCTAACATTTAGTAGTAGGTCTGCAGTACTACAGTAGTCCTAACATTTAGTAGTAGGTCTGCAGACAGTAAGAACAGAATAGTCCTAACATTTAGTAGTAGGTCTGCAGTACTACAGTAA
The DNA here is from genome assembly GCF_036934945.1 of Oncorhynchus masou masou. NCBI lineage: Eukaryota > Metazoa > Chordata > Actinopteri > Salmoniformes > Salmonidae > Oncorhynchus > Oncorhynchus masou. The sequence continues at coordinate 2,365,934 of NC_088230.1, read as the reverse complement.
GAACAGAATAGTCCTAACATTTAGTAGTAGGTCTGCAGTACTACAGTAAGAACAGAATAGTCCTAACATTTAGTAGTAGGTCTGCAGTTCTACAGTAAGAACAGAATAGTCCTAACATTTAGTAGTAGGTCTGCAGTACTACAGTAAGAACAGAATAGTCCTAACATTTAGTAGTAGGTCTGCAGTACTACAGTAAGAACAGAATAGTCCTAACATTTAGTAGTAGGTCTGCAGTACTACAGTAAGAACAGAATAGTCCTAACATTTAGTAGTAGGTCTGCAGTACTACAGTAAGAACAGAATAGTCCTAACATTTAGTAGTAGGTCTGCAGTACTACAGTAAGAACAGAATAGTCCTAACATTTAGTAGTATTTACAGTAAGAACAGAATAGTCCTAACATTTAGTAGTCTGCAGTACTACAGTAAGAACAGAATAGTCCTAACATTTTAGTAGGTCTAGGTAAGAACAGAATAGTCCTAACATTTAGTAGTAGGTCTGCAGTACTACAGTAAGAACAGAATAGTCCTAACATTTAGTAGTAGGTCTGCAGTACTACAGTAAGAACAGAATAGTCCTAACATTTAGTAGTAGGTCTGCAGTACTACAGTAAGAACAGAATAGTCCTAACATTTAGTAGTAGGTCTGCAGTACTACAGTAAGAACAGAATAGTCCTAACATTTAGTAGTAGGTCTGCAGTACTACAGTAAGAACAGAATAGTCCTAACATTTAGTAGTAGGTCTGCAGTACTACAGTAAGAACAGAATAGTCCTAACATTTTAGTAGGTCTGCAGTACTACAGTAAGAACAGAATAGTCCTAACATTTAGTAGTAGGTCTGCAGTACTACAGTAAGAACAGAATAGTCCTAACATTTAGTAGTAGGTCTGCAGTACTACAGTAAGAACAGAATAGTCCTAACATTTAGTAGTAGGTCTGCAGTACTACAGTAAGAACAGAATAGTCCTAACATTTAGTAGTAGGTCTGCAGTACTACAGTAAGAACAGAATAGTCCTAACATTTAGTAGTAGGTCTGCAGTACTACAGTAAGAACAGAATAGTCCTAACATTTAGTAGTAGGTCTGCAGTACTACAGTAAGAACAGAATAGTCCTAACATTTAGTAGTAGGTCTGCAGTACTACAGTAAGAACAGAATAGTCCTAACATTTAGTAGTAGGTCTGCAGTACTACAGTAAGAACAGAATAGTCCTAACATTTAGTAGTAGGTCTGCAGTAGGTCTGCAGTACTACAGTAAGAACAGAATAGTCCTAACATTTAGTAGTAGGTCTGCAGTACTACAGTAAGAACAGAATAGTCCTAACATTTAGTAGTAGGTCTGCAGTACTACAGTAAGAACAGAATAGTCCTAACATTTAGTAGTAGGTCTGCAGTACTACAGTAAGAACAGAATAGTCCTAACATTTAGTAGTAGGTCTGCAGTACTACAGTAAGAACAGAATAGTCCTAACATTTAGTAGTAGGTCTGCAGTACTACAGTAAGAACAGAATAGTCCTAACATTTAGTAGTAGGTCTGCAGTACTACAGTAAGAACAGAATAGTCCTAACATTTAGTAGTAGGTCTGCAGTTCTACAGTAAGAACAGAATAGTCCTAACATTTAGTAGTAGGTCTGCAGTACTACAGTAAGAACAGAATAGTCCTAACATTTAGTAGTAGGTCTGCAGTACTACAGTAAGAACAGAATAGTCCTAACATTTAGTAGTAGGTCTGCAGTACTACAGTAAGAACAGAATAGTCCTAACATTTAGTAGTAGGTCTGCAGGACTGCAGTAAGAACAGAATAGTCCTAACATTTAGTAGTAGGTCTGCAGTACTACAGTAAGAACAGAATAGTCCTAACATTTAGTAGTAGGTCTGCAGTACTACAGTAAGAACAGAATAGTCCTAACATTTAGTAG